>NC_136967.1:11292500-11412500 GCF_032717465.1 Coenobita brevimanus | reverse complement strand
GAGTGAGAGAGAAAAAAGAAAAGACATACGTTCATGCCTATCGCCTGCACGCGGGGTCACTGAGAAGGACAGTAAGTTTCTACCAAGTCACAATCTTCTTCGAGAATAAAGGCATGAAACAGTCAAATTTTCATCCACATCCCTAGCTGCATTGCTGGATGAACACGGCCAAGGGGGAAGCATAATCTCTAGTCGGAACGGCCCGGGAATACTTTGCGAGTTTTATTTATTTTTTTTGACTGTGGGCTGGGTTCGCTGATGTTACACCGCCGGATTCTACAGTGATGGAGTGAAGGATGTTATTGGTAGAATGTGACGCCTTCATTTTTTTTTTTTTTTTTAAGGGTGCAAAATTGGACTCGTGAATCGAAGCTAAAAATGTGAAAGAAAACACATTACCATCCAAGTGAATTCTGGTACCTAGAAAAGTAGCGTCCATAATTACCTCCGCCAGCGGAGTTGGAGGAGGTTATGTAATCACCCCTGTTTGTCTGTTTGCATGTTTGTCCACAATATTTCTCAGTAAGTTATCGATGGAATTCAATGAAATTTTGTTGATACGTGGGCCATTAGCCAAGGAGGATTTTTTTTTTTTAATTTTGGAGGTGATCTGAGTTGTCTGATATAGACGTTGGCGGAGGTATGCGTTCTCTGAGTGCTGTCTAGTTAGAATGATGCATTGTGTGCGTTAAAATAGTGGTCGGAGACTCATACGGATTTTCCTTATTTACATTTTCATCAGTTTGAGAACATGCACTTTAGTCTCCATTTAATAAATATTTTTATCATTTGAGTACAGTCAGGGACAAAAGTTTGCCAACTCTTCCACTGCGTCTGCTTCTCACATAGGGTAGATTTGTCAGTTTCCTTCCTGACACACCAAGTGGTATTTATGACTAGAAAAAAAATATCAAGCGTCTTAGAACTTAGGGATATTACACAGCAGAGGAAAGTGGGACGTAGAGGAGGCGAAATCTTACGCAAACATTTTTTTTGCTTGACTAGCATTT
Organism: Coenobita brevimanus; assembly: GCF_032717465.1. NCBI lineage: Eukaryota > Metazoa > Arthropoda > Malacostraca > Decapoda > Coenobitidae > Coenobita > Coenobita brevimanus. Next base: position 11,411,490 of record NC_136967.1, on the reverse strand, counting down.
TAATGCACATTGTTTTTGCATTAGTATTTGGGGGTTATTTTTTCTCCACCTTTCATCCTCGTTTTTCTTATAACTTATGTCTGATATTTCAACAGTTTTCATACGACTAGCACTGGATAATATACTGTTTGAACTTGTGAGAGATTGATGTGGCAAAACCAAGCAAAAGAACTATATATTTCCAAACCGCGGTCATATGAGGAAAGTGTGTGTGTGTGTGTGTGTGTGTGTGTGTGTGTGTGTGTGTGTGTGTGTGTGTGTGTGGTGTGGTGTGGTGAGGTGACAGGTGATGCCCTCAGGTAGAGTAGCAGGAGGGGCTGGGTGGGACGACGACATACAGGAAAACTTGAACAAATATTCCCCATCCTGGAGGCCTTGCCACGCGGACAAGGTAAAAGCTGCTTAACAGGAAAACATTTATACGTGTATCTGTTACTGATTTTAGCTGAGCAGAGATCTTTTTAAGTGATGGGATCAGAAACAGTCTTTATTAGCCTCTTTCAATGTTTTATTGTTTTATTATTGTTGCCGTCAAAATACATGATCATGATGACAATGGTGACCTCGGAGAAGAAGGAATTGATAAAAAACATTTCACTTCACTACATTGCGCTCTGTTGCCAGTACAAATGATAGGTAGAGTTCCCTCACGTAAGATTCTAGTAGTCATGTTGGTGGGAATGAAGAAAAGAGTTTGAATGGGAAATGAAGAGTACAAAAAATTGTACTTCACTAGCAGGACACAAAATTGAGGTACACTTGAAAAAGAAACTTTCCTTCCCTATTGTTAGTGTTGTTTAATGTTGTTGTTGTTGTTCTTGCTTCAATTCTGCTACCCCAGGGTTTTCAGTGGTACGTCTGACATCGTTACACCCACGCTTGCGAAGCGAGAAAAGTTAAGTTTTGTTAGATGTGTGTGTGTTTGTGTGTGTGTGTGTTTGAACAAAAAAACGCAGAGAAAACGCAAACAGTTTTACCTGCTTTTAACCATATTTGGTGGATGGTTAAGAGACAGTCAAAGGGTTGACTTATTGTTTTCAGAATAGTAAGTAACAAATCAGGGTCACAGAGAGAGGTCCAAGTTTGTCTTAGCAAAGTCACCTTAAACAGTTTCTAACCAATATAGATCAAATGTGGTGGAAGGGATTAGGGTGAGGCAAGAACAAAAGGGTGCGGTTTTGAGAGCAATCCGTCAACGATCGATGTCACAGAGCAAAGTAAAATTTATGGAAGGCTTCAGGCTAATGCATGGATGAAGGGATTCCATTTTGAGAACAGTCCATCAAAGGTCAAGGGCGTTCGGCAAGGTCAAAAAGGCCTTTTAACTCTGGCAGCTTTGATTTGATTTGGAAAAAATTGGTGAAAAGTTTGTACAGTAACCAAGGCTGAAGAAATTCGATTTTGAGAAAATTAGGTACACAAGCATGTCCCCTCAGTTTTAATTCGATTTAGACCATAGTTGAATGGTTGAGGATCAGGGAAAAAGGAAGTAACTCGCTTATGAGAATAATAGATCGAAGGTCAGGGTTAAAGAGAGATCTTAAATATTCAGCCTATAGACCAGTTATAGCGTGCGGGTGGTGCACTCTGAGTGTTCCTTCTTTCTCTTAATTGACTGCTTGAAATATCAAGTTTTTTTTTTTTTTCTTAACGGCAGGGGAAGATTGGGTTGAATGAAGTGACGTAATAGTCTGGAAAATCATTTGAATCTGTGTATGTATCTGTCTACCTACAATCAGATGTATGGCTACGAACAAACCTCCACTTCACCTTATCCTTCGCTGTCGGGCGCCTTCCTTCCAATCCACACCATTCACATACCTCTCTATTGCCTCCCTTCACCTCATCCTTGGTCTCCCCCCCCACATGTCCACTGCAGTCATGTACACTTTTCTTGTTAACCTCTCACTCCTCATATCCAGACCACCCCAGGATACGCCTTCTAACGTTTCCATCAACACCACAACGATTCTGAACTTCATTTGTTTGTCTCGCCAGTACTTGCATGACATTAACCTATCTTTGCGCTCCACATCACTGAGGAATACTTCTAAATAATTAGCGTGTTCTGACACTCTCAGACACTGGGTACATACACTACTCTGTATAATGTTCTAACACTTCTCATCAGTGGACAATACTCTACCCACCAATTGGCCTACGGGTCGACATTTGATTTTCCCCTGTGACATTGACCTGCGACTCATTTATTAACTTTATTGTTGTCTCTGACTCTCTTAACACTTCGATAGAGAGTGGTCCAAATCGGATCAGAGTTAAATGGGTTGATCTTGCCTCGTGACCCTGACTTTTGACCTTTCCTATGACCATGAACTTTGATTATTTACAGAATGGAATCCTCTTATCCTTGTCTTACCCTGAACCCTTGTACAAAACTTGGTCTGCATTGGATATGAATTGTTTTGGTTGTTAGGGCCATGTTTTTAAGTTTTCTTCGTTACCCCCCTTTTTTTTTTTTAAGATTCATAGCTTTACGAAGTTACCAGTTTGTTCCACCATTCACTAAGTAAAGCGAAGACCATGTGTTGAAATATATGAACTTACTGTGTGTTAGGGGTTGCACTGTATAATCTCTTTTACTAACCCAAAAGAAATTCCTGTGTTGGCCGGTAACGATGACAAAGTAATAGCAGCTGGACGAAGAGAATAGGTGAATAATTTTAAAAAGGAATTATTAAATATGTACAACAGCATGATGTTAACTTTATTATTCTGTCAAAATAAAAGCAAAAAATAGGCAGATGACATAATTTTGTATCTGTAATGCGTCTATTGGTGGGGGCGCTCACCATCCACTCATTTGATGTAGTGCTGCCCTTTCCTCTCCTCCATCCTTCTTTCCTTCCATTCTCTCCTGTCTTTCCTTCATTCTTTCCTCGTCCTTGTGCCTGCGGGTGACTTTACACTCCCTCTTCTGTCTTTCTTTCCTTCATTCATTCCTCATTGTTCTGCCTGTGGGTGACTTTACACTGAGTGACAAGCCAAATGGTTTCCTGTACACCAGGAAACCATTTACTACGTTGGGTGGTAACCATATAACCAAATTTTGGCGCCTGGTGGTTTAGTGGGTAATTACGGCGCTTTAATCGGATTGAGCCAGTGAAGGTTTACATCCAAGGGATGGTTGGGGTTTATTGCTCATGTAATGCCACTCGGGGACTAGTGAGGCTGGCCACTCTCATCTTTAATATCGGGACCAACTTGCCTAGCCCCGGGCTCCTACGCTCCTCATGGGTCAACGTAGGATTGGATGGATGGATGGATGCTTCCATAAGAGTTGGCTCTGGCGTCAGATTAAGGTGAATAAAGTAAGAATCAACATATGTATATCTGGTATCAAAAGTTTTTATTTGGTTTGTCATTTGCCCGAAACACAAGAAAGTTTTGCCATTTTTTCACTATTTCACTTCACTGACATATTTTATTTTTTACCCTGCCTACCTCCAAACTGTTATACTTAACTTAGGTGAGATATTTCGATCTCCATAGGTCAGGTACAATCATCTTTAACCTCTTGGACACGACAGCTCTTACTTAGTTCAGTCGTCATGAGATGGCAGAAATACATGGATAACTACATTCTCAGGCTGAAGAGGTGAAGCGGCGGTCATTTTGTTCATGTGGGTATCGTTAAGTTCGCATTTACAATTATTATGTAAATGTGAGTTGACACCTGGAAGCTCCTGACTCATTGTGGTGTTTGTAAACGGACTGTGAATGCCGCCGCCCGTGGTGGAGGTGCAAGAGGGAGAGAAACCGCCGCAGAGGGCAATATACGGGTGTGTGTCGGTGTGAGTGTGTGATACGGGTTGCGAGTACCGCCGTTCATGATGGATTTGGAAGATGTACTTGTGTAGCGAGAAAGAAGTGAGAGGAGCTACAGCGTAGAACAGTACGAGCCAGCGCAGCCTGCAGTATGGGTAATAAGTGCTGTCATCCTTGATGGATGTACAAGATGTGCTTTTGTAGCGAAAACAGAAAAAGAGGACCCATCATACACCCTGCAATACGGGTGTGTGTCGACGTGAGCGCGCTGCGTCATCACTATCATTATCACTAACAGGATCAAAAGTTCGCCGACGCGAACTTACCTGGCGGCTTTGGCGATGTAAGGTGTTTCACGAATAAATTATACGTGGTACCGATAGCAATCTGAAGTACACAAAAGAGGAGTATGAGAAAGAAGGGTAATCCATTACGCACAGGGAGGTACGAGAAATGTTCGTAAACATAAAGCTGGCAGGAGATCGTTGGCGAACTTCTGCAAGTGGTAAGATGGGGGGCGGGGGATATTGTTATCAGGGGCACCACCGAAACGGTAATTTTGACTTCACGAGAATAAGTGTTATTTTGAAGGAATATTATTGTAATCGTAAGCTCTTACCAAGTAACGCATACCTAGTAATATTTACTGGAGGAATAAGTAATCTTGTTGTGTCCCCACCTCAAAACATGTGTCAGCCAGTATTCGTTGTTTCATGTTTAAATCCATATTTGAATGTAGTTATTGCTGGTGCGTCAAAACAGTTTCTGACAGTGTATTCCATTTGTCTCTTACCCAGACTATACCAGTGTTCTTTTAACTAGAACGCTAGTGTTCTGTTCGAGACAAAATCTTTCAGGAACAATAAGCTTATTCCCCACGTAATTAATTCCAGGTTTTATTTACAATTGCAGGATTCCATTTAGCTTTTTTTCACGTATAAAAATTCCTAACACCGATATTCACTCGTTACACATAAGGGGTTAATAACCGAATACATTACAGCACGACGCGAATAGTAATTAACGCCTTTTGATTCACTGGATAAATGTCATTTTTGTGCTGTGAACGTGCCAGTAAATATTTAATGCAGGAAATAGACTTGAAAATAACGTCATTTATCATTGGCAGTTGGTTGCCCTTCGCCCAACACATGCTGCTCTTGCTGGTGTGTTGGTGTGGTGTGCCTACATTTGATTACCACTCAATCCAGACTTGGAAAGTAGTGGGATACTTGGGAAAAATAGCTTATTACTTTACACAGTTTAACGCATAATCATTACCTATAATAAAATGTGTCTTTTAAAACATCTCTTACTCTCCTGTTTGTAGGCTATCATGGACCAGGGCATGGGAATACCCGAGACTAGGCTGCCATAATACAGGTCACTTAAGCCAGAGGAGATCATCCTACATTCTTGGTAGGTTTTCTCATGACAGAAAAACCGCTGGTCACGTCTTGGATACAGCCTGTAGTAGTGAACGCCTTCCTCCGACCAGAGCCCTTGCCACCAAGTAGCGAACATACTCATGATTTCTTAAGCCTCTTATGAATTACCGAACCAGTCAAAATGAATACATAGTTTCCTATGCCATTCAGCATATGCACTTGATATACTTCATAACCTCGCTCAGTAAAAATATCAATAAATTTCTGATCCAGGAACTTCTTATCCCTCTCCCAAGTGGCAGCCCCACCATCAAACATTGTCCCTTTATGTTCCACCACCCTAGTCTGGTCACCACCCGGCTGAGGCACCGGTGGGGTATGGGCACTTGGGTTGGCGTGCTCCACCAACCAGACATCAACTGTGACTCGGCCCCAGGGGAAGTGACGCAGTACACCCTCCTCGGCGCCCTCCACATCCAAGGACACAAGGTCTACCTGCGTCACGTTTAGTGCCAGAAGCAGTGATGCCAGTGGCAGGCACTGGACTGATTCGTAGCTTTGGTACCCACCAGAACTGCCGTCCAACGGTGTTCCCTTGCTTACACCTACCAGAAGGGAATGTGCCTTGGCAAACCCGTCCAGTAATTTATCCTTTATTTTGTGGCTCCACCTGTACCTGATGAGAACTTCCGTGTGTGGATAGGGGCGAGTGGCGAGGCAGGAATGGCTGGACCACGCCTGTCGCTGCTTCTTCACCAGTTCGTCAAATATTTCCCCGTTAGGTTCTACCAGAAGCCCCGTCCATCCAGCCTCTCGCTCCAGACGCAGGGTGTTTGAGAGAAATTCACCATCCATGGCTCCTGCCTCAACAAAAAATCCCCCATGAATGCCATGAAATAGCTTTCTTATAACAGAATTGTAAAATCTATGGCCACCTTCCGTGCGGAACGAGTAATAAAGCTGCATGTCCTTGAAGGATAGGTTGTCAGTGACCAAGTGGTAGGGTCGGGTAGAGGGCGGGTGAAGAAAGCTTGTGCTGACGATGTGGAGGAAGTCAGGATCATCGTAGGCGAGAGGGCCAGTCAGGCGGGCGGCCACGTCGTCGGTCTCCCCCTGCTCTACTCGCCCATGGCCCGCCAGCACCACCACCTGCAAGGAAGATGTGACTATAGTTGACTGGTTTTACTTGATGGACTGGGCTACACCCCAAACTTACAGTACATACTAAAAATTGTCGTTGGATGAAATTCGGTGATCCTCACCTAGGAAGTAGGAATGAGTCTTTGTATTTACTAATCAGTTCGACCGTCCAATCTGACTACACTTGGCCATCATCTGAAATGACATGGGTTGCTGATCTTTGGGATGTTAGGAAAAGCGCTGTATAAGAATAACCATGTTTAAGAAGGATTGCGTTTAGGAATGGTGCACGGAGGGAGCTAGGCCTCTCTGCTCTTTCAAAATAACTGACGACAAGAAGTGCTAACGTGAATATATAATAAATGCCAGCACCGCCACCAGCAAGGTAGGCATGATTTAGAGACGAACCTCTTTCAGTACATGGAGGTATTTTTATTTTTTCTCACTGTTGCCAGGCAGTTTTATTAATCCTATGAGAGTTTTTGAACAGGGGATGCATTATTTATTCATCCCTTAACTACAGGTGGCGCATCCGAAACCGAATACAGTCGCCTGAAGGTGGCACGTCCTAAGACAAATAACACGTCATCCTTTAACTGCTGTAATTTCTCTAGACTGAAAAAAATTGTTTGAAGTTAACGTTATTAATATTCCTGAATGTACAAGTAGCAGAAATAAGGTTACTCGTTTCCCCCTCCCCCCCTCAGTCTGGCTGCTAGGAAGTCTCTGTCAAACAAAATCTTCTGGCTGCGAAAAGATAAGAGGCGCTAAATCGTAACCTACACAGTCCACGAATGACATTTTTGTTCTATGTGTGTAATTATGATGATGATTACATTCGATTTGAGATAATTTTGGAATTGAAGGAATTAGATATAACCTTCATTAACCTCGTCATTACAAGGTATTATTCCCAAAATTGAAAGAAAATTTGTGTGTAAGAAGAATACATTATACAAAAATGACGTCCTCGGGCTGAAGGGGTTAACGCCGTATCTCCAAAAGGATGTATGCATCACGAACTGAGCGCATCATGATTTTGGTCTTTTGTTTTGCTTTTTTTTTTGTGTGTGTGTGTGAGAGACAAAGTTTCTCGACCTTTGATGGATCTTCTTTGTATCAGAAATTGTCACCAAATTCCAACCAGCGCCATTCCAGTGTTTTATCACACCTTCCAAGATGTAGTCATTTATGGTATTATCATGCCTCCGCCCACCTATGGTGGAGGAAGCATTAAGTGATTGGTCTGTCCGTCCGTGCGTGCGTACATGCGTGGATCCGTGCGCCATAAGGGCGCGTCCACACGTGTACTCGAACATGTGTTGACAGTATAGCTGACAACATGTTTGGATACATGTATGCAATAGTATTTGGACGGATGTATGCAAACATGTTACAGTGCAGCTTCATACCTGCTGGCAGCAGAGATTATGGGGTAAGTGTGTCCATACGAGGCAGCTGAGACTTCATCATTAACAACGTGATCTGGACGCTGCTGTTCCCAGCATGTTTGTATCTTGTTCGTTATTGTGTTGTTTACGTGTTGCCAGCACTTGTTCCTGCACACGTGTGGACGCGACCTAACATTCTTGTGGGCGCGATATCTCTTGAACCCATTAACGGATTTTCACCAAACTTTTTTCAGTGATGCAGTATAAAGAGATGGTGAACTGGTTAGGTCAGCACGGTCATGGTATCAAAGGCCAAGGTCGTGTGGGGTCGACTTAGTTTATCCTTGTGGGTGCGATATCTCCTGAACCCCTCGACGAATTTCGATCATACTTTTGTTAGTGATACAGTTTGAGGGGAAAATGACCTGATTAGGTCAGGAAAGTCAAGAGATCAAAGGTCAGGGTCATATGGGGTCCTTTTGGTTTATTTTTAATCTCATTGAAACCCATAATGAACCCTGTCATGGAGGTTGTACGGCGAGTCCATGCGCAAGGCATTCTGAGCGTCGCTTTGCGTTGACAGCTCGGGGCCCGAATTCTCGGAGTTTCATTTTTAGTTTATGACTACACGGAAATTTAGTCTGCTCATTTTTACATGATGGAACCAGGCTACTCATACAACTTGCCTACTTAGTTGTCACAGCTTAAACACTAAGTTTTGTGGCTACATAGAATTCAGTGAACCTTAATTATTATGTAGGAATTCTCTCTCTGGTAACTAATCACGTCATCCCCTCCACTCTGACTGCACCTGACCAATGACCAACTGAAAGGAGAAAGAGAGATTCGCTAAGTTAGAACAAACACCGAACAGCAGTGTTACTTTTGTTGTAGGTAGTTTGAACAATTCTCAATCTTTGGGTTTTCAGCAGCACACTACATGTAAGCGATATATGAGTTTAACGCAAGGATTTCAACCACTTATCTTCAAAATCCCATGTTGGCCGAAAAAAAAAAAATAATAATAATCACAACCACGTTAGCACAGTAAAATGAGCCAAACCATTATCCTCATAGCAATTACAGCAGCCACGTCAAATTTGTTTCGATTAACCGTTCAGGGCCATTGCTTAGCTTATGCTACTGTTTTATTGTAACACCAGATGACTTTATTAATGTGATGGAAGCCCCCAGGATCCTTGTTAAATAATTTTGGTGGAAGACAGTATCTAACATAGCACGAGTTATGTGCAGTACGGCACAGTCCATCGAAACAGAGACTTGTGATCAAATTTCAACCGATGTCTCGCTGTGTGTGTGTGTGTGTGTGTGTGTGTGTGTGTGTGTGTGTGTGTGTGTGTGTGAGAGAGAGAGAGAGAGAGAGAGAGAAATGAGTTCAGCACATTAATCCCCTCAGAACTATGACATTTCAAACATATTACTATTACTGCAGCCAGACTTTATTTTTTCTTAGATTTTTTTCAAATACTCTGGCATTGAGGGACAAGAAGCAGTTTCCAATACCTTCTTCGGTACCTTGACGTCTTTATTATGTTTTTGTCACAGCCAGATTGTTATATTTAGCACCATAGTGAAGGAATTAACGGCAGATTTACACTTTTAAACCAGAACAGTATTGTAGAGTCAGAAGACCATCTATCTTCTAAGATTTATATGATTATATTTAAGCTAGAGAATTCTTATCAGTATCTTAATTGGAATAATATATGTTTAAGATGGTTTGATTTTTCTGCGGTTTATTTACTTAACGTTAGAAAAGCCCTCATTTCTCCTTACTGTGCACTGGATAAAAAAATGCCTGGTGATTGACTCTTTCATCATAGGCGCTGCTGCCGTGCATTTGTTTTCATTAGCAAATATTTCTACAAGGAGAATGTATTTCATACATACAGTAGTGTAGTTTCGTCTTTATGTTGTATTCATTAAAATAACCAGCATAAACATACAAGAAAATTTATTGCAAAATTATATCAGATAATATCGTCCACTGTTTCCATTTAAGATTGAAAACAGTAAAGCAAACTTTACTCACCGATTCTTGGAGGCAGGGTGGTACTCGCAGGATGGTATCATTTTGGACAACTCGTCTTATATCACAGTGATATATAAATTATGATACAGGCAATTTGTGTAACCAGTGATTTCAGGAAATCTCTAGGGAAGTCGTGAAATGAGTTTAAATTAGGCTGCGGTTAGGTCAGGTTGGGATACTCTAAGTTAAGGTTAGGTTAGGTTAGGCTAGGTTAGTTAGGCTAGGTTAATTAAGATAAATTGTTACTTGTGTTAAGCGTTCATCTATACTAACGTTACCTAACTGACCTACCCTGATCTAACCTGAACGTAACCTATATTATCCCAGCCTTGCCTAACCCAACCTTAATTAACCCATCCTAATTTAAACTCATTTCACGAATTCCCTTGGGATTTCATGAAGGCACTGGTTAAACAAATTCCCTGTAACATATATACTCAGGCTGTGTGTGTGTGTGTGTGTGTGTGTGTGTGTGTGTGTGTGTGTGTGTGTGTGTGTGTGTGTGTGTGTGTGTGTGTGTTTAACTCCTCCTAGGCTATTTGATGGATTTGAATGAAACTTCCCAGGTGTATTCGTCGGGTTCCTGGGAAGCTCTTCCACTATATACGGTTTTCCAACCATGATTTTTAGGGGAGTCAGCAACCCCCCCCCCCCAGTCATATCAAAAATTCTAAAAAAATAAAATAATGAAAGGAAGGCAGATATGGGTTGATATTGTAGTATATGATGTACAGTACAATGGTCTTTTATCCGTAATGTGATACTTAGGGAGCGTGACCCCCACACTGATTCTTGTGAGGTCATCTCCCCTTTCAAAAATTAAAATGATTAGAAATGAGGGAAGGTGAGCAGTTGGGTTTCAACAAAACATCTCAGGTGAGTTCGGTTGGGTACTTGATATCCTTAAATGTATAAAAATTTTCACGATTATTTTTTAGGGCGGTCAACCCCCTCCCAAACTTATACAGGATACAAAATAAGGGAAGGAGGACAGATGTGGCTTTGACATTTTAGGATATGTTGTACAATGGACTGTCGTCCGAAAGGCAACATTTGGGAAGCGTGACCCCTTCTCCGCCTAATGATTCTTGGGGGTCAGCCCCCTTGCAAAAATGAATGAAACTTCCCAGGTGAGTTCGTTTGGTTAGTGGCATGGTTTTCCATTATATGCAATTTTCCAACCCTGACTTTTAGGGGGTTCAGCCCTCCCTCACCAGATTTTTAAAAATCTCACAAATAGTGATAGGAGTGCATATATGGGTTTGATATTTTAGTACATGTTCGATGCACTCTTATCCATACTGTGATATAAAATAAGTAAAAATGATGAGAAACAGGGGAAAGAGTTGAATAGTTACTGGGAAGTTCTTCCACTCTATACAGTTCTCCAGCCATGGTTGTTAGGGGCGTTAGTCCTCCTTCGGAAACCCAGAATTCTAAGGATTTATGAAAGGATTGCAGATATGTCTTTAATATCCTAGTACATATTGTACAAAGGACTCATCTGAAATGCGATATTTGGGGAGCATGACCCTCCCAGTGATTTTTGGGGGGTCAGCTACCTCCCAGTAATAAAAACGATCAGAAATAGCGGAAAGTGAGCACATAAATTTCAACGACATTGGCATACGTATCGCAGGATTGGGTATGCAGTTTCCATGTTTTCTCTGAATGCACGGAAAAAAAACTGCACATCTGTTTTATTTACATATTTATTTTTTGTTCAGTTCCAGACATTATTATTGAGCCACTTCACACAGATAAACAACAAGACGGCGAGCAATACGTTCAAAACTCATTGATGGCGATCGTTGAATCCCAGTAACTTTTGCGAAATACTGTGTAAGGGTTTCCATAACTGTTAAGCCACACAGGGAGAAAGATATACTGTAGTCTGTAACTGTACGTGATATTACATGTACAGCCACCTACCATTGCAGCTCCCGTCACCACCACCACGGCACCAGCACCGCCCAGTCTCCCTCTCCACCTCATGCCTCCAATACGCCAGCTCTCTCGCATCACAACTGGGGGCGTGGAGTGGCGTTATAGGGGGTGTAGGGGCACCAGGAAGTGGTTACGTAATTGGCGTAACAGGTAATATGGCAAGTAGTAGAGGAGATACACCAGCAGAGAATAGCAAATATGATCTCAAGTAACGTCCTATGTACTCCTTGTTACTCATAGATTCAGACTATCGTAGAAGTTGGCTCTGTGAAGTTTGTTGTTCAGGAGAAATAACAGCTCCACTTGAATAGTCAGTCGTCAACTTGCGTATCGCTAAACCTCGCGCAGCTGGCAGTTTACAAGACGCTGTAGCTCGGGGTCGTAACGCCAAAGCACCGTATCTGTTTATGTACTAATTTTTTGTGTGCCCTGTATATGCGTTAACTTATGAACTAACGCAGCAGTAAATAATTATCTTGTGATATACTAGCATCGGGAAGCATGATTTTAACTCGGCATTCCTTACAGCTAAAGTGTTAATAGGAGCCTAGATAGGTAAACTAATCTGACCAGGAAAATTGGACATAAATACTTCACTGGCCGGGGTAGAGGAGGATAGGAGTACTTAAATGTAAGTCTGCTGTTCATACCGTTACTGCATGATGTTCATGAGTGCATATCTCCAGATCTGTATTCCAAGTGATTACGCAGTTTTCGTAACACCTGTTCTATAGCGAACGGTTCTGCACATTATACCTCAAGATCCTCTTTCAGGCTATTATTGATGCAAACTGTGTCGATGTTAAAGCTATATAACAAATACAAGAGAATGTTTAGGTGTTGGCTCCTATGCACAATAAATCGTTATGGAACTATCGCAGAAGCAAATAATCTTATATTAGCTTTGGGAAACGTGATTTTAACTTGGCATTCTTTTACAGCAGAAGTCTTATGAGGAGTCTGAGTAGTTAGACTAATATGACCAGGAAACTTAGAATTCCAGTTGTACTGCAAATGATTTCGCCGATTTCGTAACACCTGTTCCTTAGGGAGTTACTTTGCACATTACGCCTGAACATCCTCGTACAGGCTATTGATCCAAACTGTGTCGATGTTAAAACTATCTAGCAAATACGGGAGGATGTTAAGGTGTAGACTATGAATATTATGAAAAATAAATCGCAATGGAAGAGGTACTACGAAGCCTCCTTTGCGACATAAAATAAAACTTTGAAGAGGCTGATGGTTACTCCCAAGAGCTTTCCAAAACCTTTATATGCGTCAATACACTCATGAGTCACCTTATATATGTAAAGAAGAGTTATAAAAGATGGCCAGTATATAGCACTGTACAAGAAACTCACTGGCAGGATCTGATGTATTGCGGGGACGGCTCAATCGGCTGGTGTGGACGTAGTTGTGGCAGTGAGATTAGGAAATGAATGAATGATGCGGGTAGATACTGATAACACTGACTGAGCCGTCCCGACAAGACTCGAGATATCGCCCAGGGGAGTGGAAGTGGAAGGTTATATATGGACCACCTTGTTCTCTCCGACAAGGAGAGTATGTTTTCACCCCTGTTTGTTTGTTAGCTTGTTTGTTTGTTAGCAAGATTACTCAAAAACTAAAAGAGAGATTTGGACCAAATTTGGTGGGTATACAGCCCATGTCCCAAGGAACAATCGATTAACTTTCGGGGCTAATTCGGATCGTATTACAGATTCTGGAGCAGGAAAAACTTATTTGTGAAACCCTAATCAGCAATGAGAAAACCTAATCCATTATGAAGAGTGGTTTGGAAATTATGTTGCCCTTGTCGGAGAGGTGCACTCCACTGAGTGCTCTTCTAGTATTTAAAAAGCTATTATTATTGTGTGTTTTTTTAATGTGTCCAACTTTTGGCATAGGCTTGACAGCCCGTTACCAAGGCCCAGTAGTCCTCCTACGTCCATACACCTTCACATGTCACCACTTCGGCGCCAACTCCCCACCGTCCATATTGAATACATGCTACGGCTGTCTCATACAGAACTGGTGTATTGGTATTAGTAATAGCAGGGGTATTTTTACTAGCCTACATGTCGGCGGGTCATCTAGTAGATCCGTAAAGTCTGCTTTAATGACATTCAAATCCTTAAACTGTTCCCTGCCCCAGCGGGGATGAGAACCCGGGTCCAACAGGAATGCAGGCCAACTCTCTACTTATTCGGCCACCTCCTCCCCCAAATTGCCGGTTGTTCACGAGTTAGTTTTCCTTGAGTGTTGTGTGCCTTATCACTGATTTATAACTCTTTTTTTCATAACGGTTGAGGTATCAGATTCTCTCTCTCTCTCCCTCTCTCTCTCTCTCTCTCTCTCTCTTTCTCCACTGGTAACAAGTGTTCCGTGGACTTTCATACCGTGTTCTTCATAATATATCAGCAGTTACTTACCACATTTTAGCTTCATTTCCTTTTGAAGACTTGGCCGCTCCTGATGTCCGTATTAACCCACAAAATCTGTGTTCCTTTACCCACTTTGAAGGAGATTGGAGCTTTGGCAGTGCTTGGGGTATTTATTGCTCTGCTTTATTTTTCATACGTGTGCCTCTTCGTATCAGTCTAAGTGAGAGAGAGAGAGAGAGAGAGAGAGAGGGAGAGGGAGAGAGAGAGAGACGAATAAGATTGACTTAGCTATATACTGTATAGCTGATCCGTTAAATGTGATTTTGGAAATTACGTAGTTCATCTCTCTTAACGATTTATATATATATATATATATAGATAGATAGATAGATAGATAGATAGATAGATATAGATGTATAGATAGATAGATATAGATATAGATAGATAGATAGATAGATAGATATACCGGTATATATTTTTTATTTATACTTATTTTTATTTATTTACTTATTCTGCACATTATACCTCAACATCAGCTTGAATGTTATAATGGCAATCTGTCGAAATTAAGATGATATATGAAAGATATAGGAGAATATTTAGGTGTAACGGGCATCTGCTAGCGCTCGTGACTGGAATGTCACTCAGCCATATTGCAGAACTTCTGCCTATCAGAATTCTTTCATTCCTCGAACTGCATCTCTCTGGAACTCGCTTCCCCAGAGTTGTGTCCTTCCAAATTTCAACCCACAGCTGTTCAAGTCTAACTGTTACATATATTTTATGAACAGAGGACACCAGTAATCTGGTGAATGGATTATTTTTTTTATTCATTTGTTTTTCCTTCCTCCGTTCTGTTGTAAAAAAAAAAATAATAAGTCGCCAAGGAAGAGGTGCTACGAATTCTCTACTGCCATCTAGAATACGGGCCTAGGTCTCGTCCATCATCAAGCAGAATCTGAAAATCGCTCTCCATATCTCGGCGTGAACGCTTCACCACGAAAGGTCTTCTGTAAGCTGAATAAAACTGGAAATAGCACGACTGAAGAAAGACGCCGAACCGAATGGGTTGATGGAGCTCGTGGCTGTCCCCACATTACTGAAGGTCTGTCTTAAGTTGAATAAAATCGCCCGGTGGTAGTAAAAGCAAGAGAGAGAGAGAGAGAGAGAGAGGAAAATGTTTTAGGACATTGTGTTGTGTAGGTTATAACATTTCAGTAAAAGGGATGAATATTTATTAAATAATTCACAAACTCTTATACAATACTATAGTGAATGTAACCTTTGTTTCGCCCTTCTTAATCTTGTGTGAGGCTTTGATCCACGTAAAATGAACACATAATTAGGAATGAATAACTTATCGGAGACGGTGTACATATCATATCCGTGTGTGGTAAACAAATCTATGAAATCCTGGTCAACTTTCGCCCGTGCTGAGGAAACTGCCGAGGAGCCAGATTTCTGTGGGGTGCTGTGGGCCGGCGCGGTGGGGTGCGATGCCACGTGCTCAACCAGCCACACATCGACGCTGACACGGCCCCAAGGGAAGTGACGCAGCACCCCCACTTCGGCACCCTCCACGTCCAGCGACACCAGGTCCACCCGGGTGATGTTGAGGGCCAGCAGCAGCGAAGCCAGCGGAAGGCATTGCACCGGCTCGTACACCTGGTGGCCGGGTGCAGAATTATCTAACGTTGCCCCTCCAGCCACACCCAGCAGTGCCCCGTGAGCCCTCGCCGAGTGCTTTGAGAACTCGTCAGTGAGCTGGCTGTGACGCACGAACTTAACCAGGGTCTCCATGTGTGGGTGTGGGTGGATGGCGAGGCAAGAGTGACTGGCCCACGCCCGTCGCCTTTTCCTTATTAGCTGTTCAAACATATTCCCATCAGCCTCCACCAGCAGCCCTGTCCACCCTGCCTCTCTCTCCAGTGGCAGAGTGTTGGAGAGGAATTCACCATCCAGAGCTCCAGCCTCCACAAAGAATCCATTCCGGACTCCTTGAAACAATTTTTTGATCATCTTCTGACAGAATTTGTATGCGAACTCATTTCTGTAAAGAAGATATCTCTTAGCTGCATGAGTTAGAGGTTGATCAGCCACGAGAATTGAAGGCTGTGTTGAGGGTAGGTAGAGCGACCTTGATACCAGATGAAGTAGCTGAGGATCATCGTAGGCCAGAGGTCCCATCATCCTTATTCTGACTGTTGTCTCTCCATCAACGCCTTTCTGGTGTACCCGCAGCACCAGCAACGTCACCTGGGGAAGGAGGCCAAGTTAATCAGGTTGTAAAATGTATATATAAATAACTGTGTGTCAGTTTCGTGACGGCTGAGCACCATACGCCCTCTATATGGACGGACAGTTTTGTTATGTACGCAATAGCTGTGTTGAAAGGAAGTTATTTGTCGGGTTGCGGACATCACTTTATGCCACTGAATAAGTAAACGGGTGCTGTGCAAATGGATATACAGGATGGCCCATAAATCTCGCTCCACTAGAAACTCACCTAATAGTTTACTGGTGTTTCGAGGACGGCTCGTTCTGCTGGTGAGGCAGAGTAAGAAATTAAGAAATACAGGACTGACTTTGATAATGCTGCTTGAGCCGTCCTCTCCACACACAATTAATCATTCGGTAGTGTGGAAAAGGAGCGTAATGTATGAACCACCCTGTATGAGGTGGAAGATATTTCTTTATCGATGCTATGGTGTCGTGCCTTTACCCCTATCCTCAGAATACTGAAGATTCACGTTGGGTTAAGCTCTGACACTTGTTCTTTTTTTAGTTAAATCCCAGCGCTGACCCAACCAATGTATAATCACTTTACCCCATTCCCTTCATACCTGGCCATGTTAATAGGGACCTGTACTTAAGCCAGCTTTTGTCAACTGTATTCGTGATAAATGTATACCGGTTGTCTTTGTTAACCATATACTTATTTGTGATTGTTATCTAGTCGATTCGCAAAAATCCTGCTCAAGCATATTAGCTTAAGTCTCAACACTTGCTTTTTTCCTCATAAACCACTTGTTCACTGTCTACTCCCTCTTCAGTTCTCGCCTTTCTCATTTCAATCCTTTTCCCACACACATTAAGTAGATATTAGCAGAATTAGTTTTTTTTTTTTTTTTTTTCTTTCCAACGGATAAACTCGTTATAGGCTAATAGGCCTCCTGTCATCTATAAGTCCTGTGTACTCCTTTGACGTGGTGGGAAATCCCAGAACATTCGGTGCTTTCCCTGTCAGTTACTACGTCCCCACATGCTTTCACTCATGTATGCGGGATTTTATAAAGTTAGTGTAAAGATGTCCATGTAGGTACAGATGCAGATACCCACACAACACCAGATACAGATACGGATACAGATAGCGGCAGAGAGTGTAGGGAGCGAATGGGAGGTCGACGGCTGCGGGTGATGGGAAGTGTAAGAGTGATTGGAGGTTTAGTTCATAGCGGGGGGTGGGTTAGTACTTGCAGCAGGTGGTTGTGTGTGTGTGTGTGTGTGTGTGTGTGTGTGTGTGTTTTCCTATAGTTTATTTAATTCTGGAAAATTTTTACATTCATTTCAGCAGCTTGTAATGAATCTTATATAACAGTTAGATGAACAGAGAAAGAAAAATGTGAAAACACTAAACAACTGCCAAGTTCGGTGTCTGTAATATTCAGATCAAGATCAATAAGTATCTGAAATAATTCTCTTGGCTATGGTTATTTACACGTGCCAAATGGACCAGAGTAAAATAAGGATGAAATTTTTGTAACAGCAAGAGTAAGACATTTATTTATTTATTCATTGATAGGTACTTATTCCTGATATATTACTTGTATCTGGTAAATTGTGATGCCACACAAGAAATTTTCACGTGTCCCAGTTTGGTAAATACAACTGTACTCATATTATATATATAAAACTTTTGGAAAAAAAATCTGATGTCTGATTTTCGTAATAATAAGTAGCATAGGAATGGTGATCAATACTGTTAACTTTGTTTCGGAAAGAAAAGAGAGAAGCAGAATATGGAGATTATCCTCTGCCTCACTTACTATCCCTCCTGCCCGAAGACGTTCTTTTATTTCATTCATACTTTTGACACAGCGATTCTGTTTACCTTGGGTAAGTTTTCTCGTAGTCTAGGGGTTAAAACCACTCTTTACCAACCATTTCGCAAGGATGACGCCTTGTATATTTTTTTGTTACGAACAAATGTTTCTGTTTAGCTTAGGTAAGACGTCTCATGGTACAGCGTAAAAACGTCTGTAGAACGATTAGAAAAGAAAAATGGCGTCTCCAATTCAAGGGAATAAAATTTCTTTATATATGGCAAGGTTTCGTCCATTTATAATTCCTTTCGTATGATTAAGTGTTTTTGTATCTTATGCCTGCTACATCCAGATATACTGAACATAGGGAAGACCTTTGGTATTGAAGAGTATATCTGACACCACAAGTTCGAAAAATCCCTCCCAAGTTGGATATAATCGTGTGAAGGTAACATGAATAATGTAATGCTCTTGAGGCATGGAGACAGCTAACACGGTTTTTATGTTTTATTTCCCTGCTCTAAATGCTATCGTAAAAAATAACAGCAACATGAATATCTTCTCACACACACACACACACAAGGAAAACGCTCACAGATATACAGTACATCCGTGCTTAGAAAAAAAAAAAAAAAATCCTTGAATTACGAACTATTCTCTCGCGCTTGATTATTTTGTCTGTTCCAGTTGATCAGAGTAGGTGAACTGTGTGTCATTACTTATGAACAAAAAGCCGTGTTCTCGCAGGTAAAGGACACTACGTAGCGTCTCTCATTCCGTTGATTATATTGAACATCACTTAATATTTTATGTTTTATTATTTGCCTAGGACAGACAGAGCTTGCACAGGTTACATGCATGAAAATATTAAGGTGCTATTTTCAAAACAAACCGCAAAAGAGTAGTATCACCTGGGTCACTGAGAATACGGCTGACAAACTTACCACCGAAGAATGGCTAGTTTAAATTAACCGCATATTGTCCCATATTATTGACTGTCTGCTGATCGAGTCCTTTTAGATTTCGCTACTCAGTCCAGCACGTCCAGAATGCTTAGTTCCTGTAGCAAAATCACTCACTACCACAGACACGCACACCAACTAACATCGGTTAAAATTATCTTGCATAGGTGACTGGGTTTGCTCCTGTTAGACAGGCTGAAGAATTCCAAAATAGCAAAAAATGAAATGTTAAGAAGAAGAAGAGGAAAAAAAAAAAAAAAGGTTCGAAACCCCCCAATAGGGCTGTATAAAGAAGTGCTTCGTACAGGATCCGAGCACAGAGTTGCGGGCCAGGCCCCTCGGGCAATCGGGCATCCGGGCAGTGTTGTTTCTCTTGGTGGTGCGGTATGATCTGCATGTTCGTGCGCTTATGTTATTTATCTTGAAAACTGGGGGAGAGGACCTTGTTCAGACACCGGAACTACGGACCAAAACCGTGTAAATCATCCGTGCATGCATCCAGTGGACCCAAACAAACAATGTTTTCGTTTAACCATTAACTCTGGAGGATAAAAAAGCTGTGATGCTCGCTGTGTCCCTGTTCATTGGAATGCACCCATCTTACGAAGAAAGTGTTATTTGCATATTGCAATTATTACTAGATACATGTGCCAAGTATTGATCCTTTCTATATAGATTAATTTACGTACCTTTGAGTGTAGAAGAAAAATAGTAGAGACTGACATGGATCTGTAAAAAGTAACGATGTGGCATCTCAAGTGGCTAGGGGACATTCATCCTTGCACAGGTGAGAGTGGAGGAATACTTGTAATTTAATTATTTATTTTACATTTATATTAGTAAGTGAACATTTATTTTCTTAAGTATATTTAAGTTGTGAAATTCATGCTATTTATGCAATTAGGTGTGGTCATTATAAATAGTAGAAGTGGATAGGGCGGGGTGGGAAGCGAATGGAATGGAAGAAAATGGATGTAGAGAGGAGGGAAGAGCAGGGAAAGCAGAGAAAACGGCAAGATGAGCATTGAGGCCGTCAAGGAATGGGGAAAGGGGGGGGAGTGAGAAAATAGAAAAGGGGAAATCAAGAGAAAGGGAGGAGCGATAGGAGACGGTCTGGGTTGGAGGAAGAGAGAGGGAGGAAGGGTAGGGTGTGTGTCGCTGAGGAGAGAGGATCATAATGACGTTGTTGCGATTTTTTATTTCGACGTGCATTACAGTTCTTTCATCTTAAGCACAATTTTTTCATTATAGAGGTTTCCTTACCTCAGATCATCTCATATTATAAACAATCCACGTTCTAAAACTAGATGCACGGAAATATCCTCTCTTAAAGGGGATGCTGTATACAACGAGGCCGATCTACGATGCGTTGTAGAAATGTGAGGAGTATAGATGGAAGCTTGTAGGTATTGAGGACAGTCAGGGAATGCATTATCTTCCATAGTTTTGGTAAATACATCGCAGAAAGTAAACACATTTAAGACACATGTTAGTTCATATTACGGCTTTGGTTGTGTTTGACTAGTTTTTAATCATCTTTGGAAAACCCCAGGCAGACACTGGATTCAGTGACACTACGATTGCGTTCATTTCTAAGCACTACGATGATTAATGTGTTGGAGGTCGATGTGGCACCATTGTAGTTGTTCTGGTCGAACATATATAACGTCAGTGCCAGAAATCCGAGGAAGACGGTCTGCACAGACTGTGAACAAGTAAAATATATTGTTCTACCTATAATATGTCGCTACATGATATATTGTACAACCTTCATACTGCTATAAAAAATTATGGTATTAGAATGCGGCGTTTATCTTATGCGGAGATACACCAGATAAGGAAGCAGGGGTCCACATTGCTCCAACGTAGTAGACGCAGGACGTAAATACTCTGGTGCCAGTCAACTTATAAGTGAAGGCGACCATCACTGATACGTCACATACCCGATTACTTACATTGCTCTTACGAAAACTAATATCAAACCGCTTATATACGATAAATAACGAGAGCAGAAATGACTTTCAAATTCCAGGATTCGATCTTCCTAAGCTAACAAAGTTTTCAAAATCTTGTCCAAGTTTCGTTATTGTTCGACCAAAATGGGGAGCAGTTCTCCTGACCACAGTAATTCAGACGATCAGATTGGCAGACATTTCAAGCAGCTATACATAAGAATTTATATACTTGCAAGTACTGTACATGTTTGTGTAATGTATGCTTTCCTACAAGCATGCATAATCTTGTAATTAAACGAACACAATAATTTCATCAGTTACGTATATGAATATATATCTGTGGGTATACACAAATATCGATATGTAAACAATTCTCTCTCTCTCTCTCTCTCTCTCTCTCTTTGTATATATAATAAAATTTGGGAGTGTTCGCCCGGCCATACTGCATTGGCGGACACAAGGGGTGCTGTGGTTGAATCAGCGTCGCATACTATAAAGTATGCTTGCACCCAGTCGGCTTGCGCGGGCCGATTACACATGGTTCACAGACTACACACACATCCAAAGCCACTCCAACACTACAATTACACTTACAAGCACTTCTCACCCAACATATAATCTCTACCAGACAGCCTAAGCCACTTGGTAGAGATACAATGGCTGTACCGTCCCGACTTCGGTCGGGATAGGCCGGTCCTGCAGTGGATGCTCACACGGCTGATGATGATGCTGATGATGATGATATATTATATTGGACAGTATGAAAATTCATGTGGGGAGTATTATGAATTCTATCAACTTTCCTGTGATTATTTTCATTGCAATATGTCACACAAAACTGTATTTTTGTATTATTTGTATTGATTACACCCATTTTATTTATCTACTAGCCTCTTCAATCCATTTTTTTTTTATTCTTGCTGTCTCCAGACGATCTTATTCAACCTAGGAGGGATCTATTGCAGCGAAGAGGTTAACCCAGGCTATATTTTACCAATCCAGTTCGGAAAGCCTATTTTAAGGTAAATAAAATAGCTTATAGATATGGATAAAATTGAAAATACGTCATCAGATTAAGAGAGGTTAGTTGCGAGGGCTTTCGAATTTTTATCATCCCAGTTACATAACGTGATTGAAAGTATTACTTCAAAAGTTTTTCAGCTCCTATGCTTTTGGAGGTTCCCCCGAGATGAATAAATATCGTTTGACGGTGATTTAAATACAGTATAACACGTCGTCGTAGTGAAAGAGATAGTGGAGTACTGCATAATTCTATGCCCTTCAGCTCCAGAGATCTCCCCACAGCTAAATTAAAATGTCTAACATTAGCAAGAGTAAACAACAAAAGTTCGTTCGAGTAATGTGCGTTGCGTCATAAAGCCGTCCATGAGAAGAAAAGATATGGGCTTAGTGCGCAAAGGAATAGGTAGGATGAGCCCGAATTGTGTTGGAAGGTAGGGAGGGACCATGAGAGTAAAGGTTTTAAAAATTGCTACAGTAGGATAAACGGTTGGAATGCAGTGGAGGTTTATTTCATTTTTTTTTTTTTTTTTCAGCGACAAGATAAACTTGCGTTGCACTCACTCACCTGGTCTTCCAAGGTAGATACGTATGATGTCCTTGTACTGAAAGTGTTTTTGGAGATATTTTTAACCCCTTCACTGTGAGGTCTAGCCCTAGCTAAAAAAAACATTCTTCATGCTCATTGGAAAAAACGGTTAAGGACAATTGTTTCTAAGGACTTCAGTTTGTCCGGCGCTGGTAAAAAGTTGCCATCGGACTGAAGGGATTAATGAATATGGTATTAATAACGTTATCTGACTGTAGCAAGAGTAGTAAGATGAAAGGGTTAATGACGACTGTTTCGACTCTTTCACATTATCAGGTATGGTTTGACGTTATAAAAAAGAAAAAAAAGAAAAGAGAAAGGAAGAAAAAACTCTGTGGTAGTCAACAGAGATTGTACCCCTTCACTTCCAGGTAGCCCTGTAAGCTGAACAACATCGTCTAGTATTAGCAAGAATGAAATAATAATGAGAGTAATAATAGATGTCATGGCACGGGTGTTTGCTCTCACCATTATAGACAGGAGGATACAGAGACACAGGCCAGGTCGGACCCTTCTGCAGCCGCGCATCTCTCTCCCCTCACTGATGCACGCACTTGGCCCCGCACGCACATCACACAACAGGAAAACACCAAAGGAAAATGTGGTGATTTGCAGTATTGAAATTGCCCTGCCGAGCACTCACGCACGCACGCACACACACACACACACACACACACACACACACACACACACACACACACACACACACACACACACACACACACACACACACACACACACACACACACACACACACACACACACACACACACACACACACACACACACACACACACACACACACACACATCTACATATATACATACACATAATACCTACACATGCACACACATAGTACATACATTCCCTCTCTTGCCCCACGAGAACATGCACACAGACACATGTAACTCAGCTCCCCTCTGTACAGGACCTTGGTTGAGAAAGAAAAAGGCATTCGTTGTCAGATTCAAGCACACTGTTGCACATTGACATCCTCTTTGCAATGATGCCTTCAATAATTTTAATAACTGAATCATGCAACTTTTTTTTTTATTATATTCGCGTTATCTACAGACGAGTTTATTCAGTTTGTGGGGGTAATTTTAAAAAGGAGAGGTTAGACGTGTATTGTCATTATTTTACCCTCTCTCTCTCTCTCTCTATCTATCTTTGTATATTCCTGCCACCAGCTGACGATTTTGTTAACTTCCGACGGATTGTTTGTAGTGACGAGGTTAGAAACAGTCTCCATTAACCCTTAAGCAACCTGATGTCTCTCCCACACCCAGATATAATCGTCTGGAGATTGCAAGAATTAACAGAGAGAGAGAGAGAGAGAGAAATTATTTGCCTTGAGAGTGTTAAAATGTTCAACCTTTGCTGACAGGTTGCCACGTTCAGATCCAGTCTTGATTTATTGCTGGGCTGGGGTGGCTGGTGGTGTCGGCCTTTTCCTTCCCTGATGCATTTTGGGTGTGGAGTCTGCCGAATGAACTTTGAGTGGAGTTTTGTCTGGATATAAGTGTCACGTGGAGGCTGCAGTTTCCCACGCTAGTTAACAGACCCCAGTAGTGATTAGGCCTACGACTGCCGCGTAACGTCTTTGGATTTCTTTCTCTTAAACCAAGTCATTCTGTACCAAGTTCTCATTATCTTGCATTTATTGGGTGTTGATATTGTGTCTCTTGAAATTTATCGTCTGGCTATGTTTACGAAGATAATTCTTTTAGATACTGCTCAGATATATATATATATATATATATATATATATATATATATATATATATATATATATATATATATATATATATATATATATATATATATATATATATATTAAAGGAAATGTGTAAAATCAGCCTGTGTTCGAATTACTATAAAAGGACGGTTACGAGGAACACTTTGCCAGGAATATATAATGCTTATGTATATATTTTAAATTCAGGTAAAAGAGAAATTATGCTTTGAAGAATTCGTGGAGAGCCTTGCATGGAAATTAGATCATAACTAGTAATGAGGGACCAATATGAAAAGAGTTAATATATACAACGGACCATAACAGGTGACTGCTATCCGAGCAGACTTCGAGCACCGTCAGTCTCACCGGACCTATTACCCAGGTACAGTCTTGTGCAACAGGTTATAATTTTGATGGCAGCAGATTCTACCCTTTTCACGTCATGCTCTCCTTTCATTGTTGCATGGTGAAGTTCTTTTAAGTTACTCTGGCGCAGTATTTCCAGCATTTGCCCATTGCTGATGGATGAAACATGTACTTTTTTTATTGTATTTTTTTGTAAATCACATCTAGTGCTCTAACCTATGTCTTCAGGAAATAATGGGTGTAACGTATAGTGTCCATCATATAAGAGACAAGTCCTTTCCTAAATTATTCTATGCTTACCTTTTCTCAAGTTTCGTTTCTCATGAATTGGTAAATCACTCACTACCTGCATTCATCCTTCTTGGGGTGCGTGTGGGTGAAGTTACAGTTGTTTCCGGTATATTTAATAAAGTACAGCGTAATATTATGGAACTGTGACGAACGGGACAGCTTCCAATCATTAGCTGGCACGAACACAGTCATTCATTAGCACAGTTTCCCTTTATTGATAGCTTCATATACAACAACCGCCTGACCTAGTTCCCGCAAAGTAAAGTAAATCAGAATATAACACAATGTCTCGAATACAAGCTCTCAAAAGGAAAATTCCTCGTTATTTGTTTTTCATTTTAAACCGGAGTCCATTCCTTTGCCCACACCTTTAATTTGACGTCGTTGCCGATCGCAGCTGGCTATACCGTTACCTCCTTCAGCTCGAGGACCTCATTTGTATTTCATTTTAACTTTTATGTGACGATTTATTCACCTTTGGAAAGCCCTAGTAGAGTGAAAGTGTAAGTGAAGTTTGTATCTGATGCCTTCATTTCGAGAAGTTTCTTTCGAGCAGAGAAAAAATAGTCTGATGCTAACTAGAGCAATATGAATAAGACGTCCATTGGTTGAAGGTTGAACGGGTCCTTATCGTATCACAAAATAAACTCTGGGTACAAGTATTCAAATGATGCTCAAATGTGTGTGGGTGTGGCACCATCTGTTCGTGTGTGGATGGCTGTAGGAATTCTGAAATGTGCTTCCTAGTGAATCTTTGCTGGACACCAGTAATGAAGTACTGTATTTACAGACTTCAGGTCGCGAAGAGGAAAGGATGCCCCTGATCTATCTCGGTAGTTTCTGAACTATGTGACTGAGATCGTTCGTGTCTGGCCTCTGTATATTCCTGACTGGTCTGTGTATTGTGGGGATGCTTATTTAATATTGTCCCACAAATGTCTTTGAGATATTTTGGTCTTGTTCTTTTCCTTTGCCTTTTCATGTTTTAAGCATACGGCCGTACGTTACCGCATCCCCATGGTCTTTGTTTTCCAGACTTCTTAATATTGTTTCTTTTTTTCCCATTTGCACTGGAGGTTAGTCAGTGATATAAATTAGCTCTTAGACAAAAACAACGTCAGGATGATTTAGTTTAAGCATATAGTTAAAGCAACAGCCATTCCTTATCTGTTTGAACGGTACTCCAAATAAACAACATATATAATGGTGGACTCCTATTGTTGACTATTATCCATTGTTATGCAGTAGTCCTAATAAGGCAGCTTCTTATAGGCATTTGGAAACTGTCTCCTCGATCCCCCACCCTCTGCACTGCTCACCGCTTCCACCCCTCATCTCCACCTTGTTACCACTGTCTTCCTCAACACAGCCGCCTTCATAGCCACATCCTCTCCTCAGCACCCCCACCCCCACATCCCACCCTCATTCCCATCACCAAATTTCCTCAACATCCCTCATCTTCAACTTTCGCCTCCCTGACCACAACAGTTTTATTCGCCTGAAGGCATTAAGGAAACTTGTGCAGGACGGTGGACACCAAGACTTCTGCTAAAATCATCATCATCATCGTCATCATCCATATCATTCAGGAATGAAGAAAAACACAATGTAAGAGGCTCTTTAACTAGCGTGCCCCATGAAGCGAAGCACACAATCCTATCCCCACCATGCAGGTCAGTTATGCTATTAACAACACGTCTGCTGGCGGGGCGTGCAGGCTGGGGTGATTTTTAGTCACATCGAGGGGCCTTTTCACCCCAGGGACCTTAGTACCTCTTCCGTAGCGAATCATTTTGCATAACACTGCGATGACAATAATTTCTGTTATAATCTTGCAATCTCCAGACGATTGTATTCACTTAGTAAAGATCTGTTGTGTTAAAAGTGATAATGAAGGCTAATATTTAATTTTTCCCTGAGCTATATCATCCGGAGACAAAGATAATAAAGACGTTCTCATAATGTTAATGTTAATATTCGTATTATTATTACTGTATGTCTTTTTTTTATATACACAGTGTTGCATAAAATTAATGACATGCATGGAAATATTACTTCGCCGTATGCGGAAATATACTGGTAAGGAATCTAGTGGATCTTCCAAGTTATGCGGCTCCAGTATTTCAGTCTTTTGTTAACTTTCGACCAAGGGAGGCCAATTCTAAACAAAGTACTAAATGGAAGATGGCTGCATGAAGATTTGTTTGTGCATTAATACTGCAAAGCCCAGCATTGCTGCACTTGGGGTTCTGCAGAGAAGAAACCTATTGTACCGCCCTTCGTTTACCAACGCAGAACCAAGAAAGTTCATTGGTCCAAACGATAGGGTTGCCTGTTTAGTTACATCGCCCGGACGGAGTCCGGCAATGTATTGTTTTTGGTCGAGTTTCTTTGTTTCTGTGTTTGTTAGCAGCATTACGGAAAACGGTTGAATGAAATTACATGAAGCAAGCGATTAAATTTTGGAGACAATCGAATTACCCTGAAAGGTCAAAATCAAGGTCATGGATTTTCAGAGGGCTATAACTTGAAACCGGTTGAAGCTAGAGATATTTACCTAATCAGCATAACGGAGCTCCCACATGGGCTTTCATTTGACACCAAGACCTTGACCTTGAGTGACCTTGAGGTCAAGCTCAAGGTCACGGATATTCAGGGGGCCATAACTCGAAACTAGTTGCAAATATTTACTATTATCAACATATAGGAAGTTCCAGGTGGGCTTTTAATTCGTACCATGACCTTTGACCTTAAGTGACCCTGAAAAGTCAAAGTCACGGTTATTCTGGGGGCTACATCTTGAAACTGGGTGAAGATTGAGATATTTACTATTATCAAGATATGAGAATTCTCATATGGGCTTTCATTTGGCACCATGATTCTCATGGGGCTATAATTTGAAAACGGTTGAAAGTAAAATAACTGCTTTTGGGCGAGGTTTGTTGTGCCTGGCACCACTTGTTAGGGTTTGAAAATGTACCCTACCATCACCCTAGGGACGCTGGGCTCTTAAGGGTTGTATATGTGAGTGAGACTTGGTTATGACAAGTCTGGAAAATTAAAAGTGAGAGTAGTGGAAGTATGTTAACTTCTTCACAAAGGTAATGTTTTTCCCATTTTGTTTATTATTGTCTATTCTAGATGTCTTTATTCATCTTAGGAGAATTCTGTAGTGATGAAAGAATTAATGAACACTAAATTTACCCCTTCCCCTTGACTGAAACATATATGCTGAATAAAATCGTTTAGAAGTGGTAAAAATACTCGTATACTGCAATATAAATTAGTTCATCCTACTGAGAGGTATATGGAATTTACAGAATTTCTTTGCTATAGGTTGGACAGAAGAAGTATGGAGATTCGTGACAGATGTGGCGTACGGTAAGGCAGTTTCTAGAGCGGAACTTAGAAGATATGCTTAGATGGTGTGGTCGTATAGAGATCCCATCCACATATATTATACACTGACCAAACGTGGGGACTTCATACAGCCTTTTGGGGACTTAATACAGCCTTATCTCACTCCAGTACTGATGACCACTTATTTTAACATTCATAATACTTGTACTGTTCCACTTTGTCACCATCATAAAAACTTTGTAGCATTCAGCCGTTTTTATTCCACACTATACATACATTAATATCATCATCATCATCATCATCATCATCATAATAATAATAATAATAATAATAATAATAATAATGCCTTCCACAATTCCGGCGTGATTACTTTGTCATGTGTTATTTCGAGATCCATAAAAACAATATATATCTTGCTTTTGTTCTCAAAGTTTTTATTATTATTATTATTGCTGTTGTTGTTTTTGCTGTTGTTCTCATGATGCTGTATGCTACTGAGAAGTGAAGTTTTTTTATTTGTGCGGGCATACTATATATGTAAGTGTTAAACAAGAGTATGTTTTGCCTCTTTACACTATGTAGTTTTTTAGTTTTAATCGTAGTATGTTTACAAATACTGATCAGTTATAGCCATAGTGAGCTGTTACAATGCTTTCGGGCGGAACGTTCTAGATTGATGATTCCCACTGTACAGGTCGTTTTTTTTCTTTCGTTCCTTTTCTTTTCAACTTTTTTTTTTTCTCAGGTACATTTTGTGGTTCGGTCCAACTTAAGTTACAAAGCCCCGAGTTTGTTGCCGCGAGGGTCTGTAGCTAAAAGTATCTCTTGCTCGCTCGTCTTTTCCTCAACGCATAATTTTAGGAAACCCAGCTCCCCCCTCCCTCCCAACCCGCTTCTCACCCACGCTACCCTTTCCCTCCCCCACTACCCGTTCCCTCCTTCATATGGTATGTCTTGTCATCTACACTATTCTTTCAGACATTCTTGTTCTCTTTCCATAGTTTCATTTTCAATTTTTATCCGGATTATGCGCTTATAGGGAAAAATTTCACTTCAGTAGCTACCGGTACATATCGCCATCTTTGTCACGGTACCGGCATTTCCAATCATATTTTCCTGCTCTAAGAGGGGCCAGTTTTAAATTAGTTCCTTCGAAACTACCACTCAGTCTCAAGGAGTGCTCGCCTGCCACATCACTTCCTCCCTCCCTGCACCAGTTCCACCACACTGCTCCCCTGTTTTGGCCGTTCTTGCTTTGCTCTGCCTTTGTGTCTCCCTCGCGGTCTTATCTTGCACATACTGCTTGCTTATCTGGCTTATCTTCTTTAAATCCACACTTGTTACCTTATTCGCAGACTGTTTCCCCGCCTGTCATTCTTCTAACCAACACGTCTTCTCATCCACACAGCGCCTCCATACCTGGCGTGTCTTTTGATGCACGCGTGTCTTCATACCATCCCCATATTGCATTTTACTGCTCCCACACTTCCTTGCACTACCCATCCCCACTTCCTTTCATCACTCCACACTTCACCTCCACCACTCCCACATTACCTTTGCACCACCCCACTTCCTTACCCCACCCCCACATTTCCTTGCACCATCCCCACATTTCCTTGCACCATCTCCACATTTGCTTTGCACCACCCCAACATTTACTTGCGCCACCCCCACATATTCTTGGACCATCCCTCATTTACTTGAACCACCCTTTTATTTACTTGCACCACCCCCACACTTACTTGCACCACCTCACACTTCCTTGGACCACCCCACACTTCCTTGCACCACCCCACACTTCCTTGCACCATCCCTACCTTAACTGCATCACCCCCACACTTAATTGCACCACCCTTTTTCCAAGCACTGCCTCCCTACAGCACCTGTACTCTTTTTCCCTTGCTGTCACCCCACCCAGACTACTTCCACTCCGCCCATGAACATTGCTCTTCTGGTCAGCCACATTAGTAGTCTCACTGCATAACTCTAACATGACGCTCCTTTAGTTCACTTTGCCACCTCATTGCCACATATTGCCTTGCCCGCCTTCTGTTCTACCCCACCATTCCTCGATAACTTCATGGTACGCTTTCTGCCATTTAGTGATTTCTTACGGCCGTTTCAATTGTCCTGTCCTTCCTGTGTCGCCTTCTGGTGTCGCCAGCAATAGTGAGAAAACCATCACAAGAGAATCATGAGGGCAATGAAGTTGCTCGTCGGTGTTGTGGCAATGGCGGGATCAGCTCTGGTGGGTGTTACAGCGCGATTACTCAGTATAGCTTTAGAGATGTGAAATATGCATAACCCTGCAAGAAACTGATCTACCACGTCATAAAAAGTGTATAAAGGGTGGAAAGGAAAAACAGGAAAAAGGCAAAGATCTGTATTTCGCAAGTGTTTCGGACTACATTGGCCTTGTTTCATGGAATGTACAAAAAGAGTAGAACAGACACATTTAGACAGTAATTTTACACACTGAAGAACCTCACCTTAGGGACACCTAATCTTGTTACAGCCTTACTGGCTGTTACCTACCGGCCATCTTCCATAACACTTCTTATCTTGCCTCATTACTTGAATTCACAACTATTTTCTCGGCATTGACTTACCACTCGGAAAGCCTTCCATGTTATGGTTTTTACATATTTAGTGCAAATATATGCAGTCTTTAAGGCCTTCCCCATCGGTTTTCCTAGATCTTTGTCATTAACCAAACTCTCTTGCCGTTTTGATAAATACTGGCATTTGTCTAAGTGATTAAGAAGAGAATCGGAAGTGTTGCGTTGCATGTCAGCCTTGTGTTCTGCTGTATGCTGTACGAAATCGCAGCCAGTTTCTCCCATGTACACCTTCGAACATCCGTTATAGTGCATGCTTTAAGTGACTTTCTTCCCATTTACAGTATTTCCTTGTTTAGCCTGTGCTAATTCGCCTACCTAATTTCCAGAGGAGGTTGCAATCCTCTGTCCTGCCTTCTGCAAATTCCTGTATTATACTGAAACCTTATATTAGAATTATATTGTATCACTGATGTCTTTTTTCTCTCATATGTCGTGATTTCTTTTCTTTAGTTTTAACAGCGGATCTTCTGGGTAGCAGCCTTTGACATAAATCTGTTATGTACTTATTCTCTTTTTCTAGGAACTTTCCTCCGCGTATTCCACAGTAAATGTTCTAGAAAATTCTAATTACTACTCCCGACTTCGTTCAGTAACTATGACCAGAAAGAGAGTGGATGAAGCCGATCATGTTCATGGTCATGCATTAGAGTCAAACACTTGCACTCTGTCTCCTTCCTCCAGTTACCGCATCAGTGAACAGTAACCTGCTTTCTCTTTCTCCGCTGGTAACCTATCCTCATTGTCATTATTAACACTTTCATTGTATTCTTGATGTTGGTTCCTTTAAGCTCTGCAACCAGCACTCAACAGCATACCTGCACCAAGCAGTACCGCTTCCCACAATTATTTTATCAGCCTCCAACGTCTCCGTATAGAGGTAAACCATGACAGCAGTGGGCATCTTATATGTAGACCCTTTTGCTGCACGTATTTCCCTTCTTTGAAAATGAATGCTTCAGATCTGACGCCCAGTGATACCGGTTTTAACGCTTTCATTGTTATGACGGCTTATATTCATTCTTGTTACACGTACATCCAGACGGTTTGATTCAGCTCAGGATCTTTTGAATGGAGGGCTTAGATATAACCTTCACCGACCCCTTCACGACATGAGATCTCTCCTAAAACTAGGGCTGTCTGGAAGTAGGAGAAATATAATAAAAATAACGTTCTCAGACTTAAGGAGTAAACAAAGACGGTCTTGGTACTGGCAGGTCATCATCTCTTACAAGACATACTGTTCATTTGCCTCCTTCCACCCGCACGTACTCCATCAGTGATTTAACGTTGAAACTTACTACAGTATATTCTTGTTCTTGTATTCCACAGTGTTTAGTCATGTTATTTAGCTGGTGATTGTAGCAATTATCGCCTGCCTAGAGAGGCGATATGCAATCGCCTGCAACTGTGTGTGTGTCCGGCTGTTCCAAAAATACATCAAAATCGAGTGAGCAAATTGTATTTAAACTTTGTGTGCAGCTTCCCGAGCTATATGGTTTGTTTTTCTACAGTTTTGGTGAAGCTGCGATATATCCCTCCGATTGTCAGAGAATTTTGCAAGAAAAAATACCATTTTACTTTTTTTTTTTTTTAGCTTGCTATTATTCACCATTCTCTATCGTACCTTTAGTGAAGAGAACGGCTGTTTAAAGGGTAACTAGCACAACTTCAAGGCCTGTTATAGTCAATGACCCTCACTATAATGCCCTAGACTTCTGGTTTCTGAATGCCATTGTCATATTTAACTTAGCAGGAGTAGACAGCGAAATCCTAAGACTTTTTCGATTTTGGCAAAGCTGCGATGATATGCCTCCAATTGCCAGAGGATTACTGATGTAATTTTTTAATGATGGCGGGCGATACGCATTTGTGGGCGAATGCTTTGGCTTTTATTATTATTATTATTATGTTGAGAACTGCTGATGATGCACAGCGCAGAGAATTTCGCCGGCACATGAGACGCATGTTTTTTTACCAGACCCTGTTGGCTGATTGATGTGTTATTAATATTTATTATCGTAATACCGATTTTCTCGACGGTCGATGGTTCTCCTCCAAGATATTCAGTGCCGGTAACTTTTCTTTTCTTCTCTTTATCTCTTGGTATCTCTTAAACTGCACCGTTCTGCTCTTGGTATGCCTAATCTATTTCGTTTCAATGAGTCATCAGACTAAACCTATTATTTTGTCAGCGTTATCTCATATATTTAGCATAATCTCTCCACCACATAATGTCAGCCTCAGTAAATACTATGTCTAGATTATTGCCTAGATTTTTCAGTGTTTGTATGCTGCCTTGGTAGTGCGTATGGTTGTTTTATAGTATTGCCGTAGTCCTATATGAATGGTTCAGTTTTCACGTCGCTGTCACTTCACTTTTGCTTCATTGTTATTTACTCGCCAGAGCTTCTGTTATCATCCCAATATCGAATCTTCATCCAAGTGAGAGAAATTTCAGTTCGTTCTTCATCAGCATCTTGTTAGATTCAACACGAAGGACCGTATTTTGGATGGTACAGGAGACATCGTAGCACCTCTCCCTTGGAGATTTATTCTGAACATTTCACGTCGATATTATTTCTGTGTTACAGATACAAACTACGTTGTTATTAAAACAATATAAACAACATAGAAGAGAAGTGCATTATGTAAAATAAACCGTTTAGGAAGAGCTGCCCCGAAGCCTCGTATGGCTACGACCTTAATTCAGTGACATTGCATTTTCACATAATTACGGATGTATCTTATGCAACTTCCCTTTTTGCAAATAACCTTCTCTCAATTTTCCCGAGTTAAAAGTAAAGGGACTAACTGTTTTCATATATTTTTAACTCTGGCTCTCACATTCTATATTTCGATATTTTCTAGCCTTGTTGATGAAGAGTATTTGAGTAACGGTATATCTTGCTTGTTTGGGCGCTTGTCTGAGTACTTTAGTACTTGTAATAAAAATAAAAAAAAAAGGTGAATTTCTGGCTAATTCCAGCAACTTTTGATCTCAAGGAGAAAAATCTGACCATGCAGTAATGCGTGGTAGGCAAGGAGTACCGCAGGGCTGATGTATGTAACAGTCAGTCCAGCTGTAACATGACAAGGCGTTCATAAGGTGGGGTCTTCCTCGAAGAAAACATAAATATATAAAAGTGATTGTCAATAACAGGTTTTGCAGGATCAGCCACCCCCCCCCCCACTTTTTTTTTTTTTTTTTTTTTTTTTTTTTTTTTTTTTTTTTTTTTTTTTTTTCATACTAAGAAAGGGTGTTGCCCCTCCCGAACCACCTCAGGCGTGTAGAGAAGGTCGGGGAGATGCATTTCACGGCAGGGAAGTCTGAGGGTTGTGTGTGAGAACTATTCCGCTCAATGCCTTAAGGTGCCCGAAATTATGCTCCCCTGGGGTCTACAGTGAATTATGCTTCCCTCAGGGTCTGGAACGAATTATCTAGTAAATTGATTAGTTCCCGTGCTCTGTTTAGCCTTTTTTCTTTTTTCTTTTCTTTTTTTCTTTTTACACGCCCTTTCTTCCACTTTTCTTACCTGGCTTTTACTGACGTATCCGAGATTTTCCTCACAGCGTTGATTAGTTTATATTTAGTGATGCCTTCATTTTCATACATTTTGGGGAGATGTTGTACTTCAGGGAGGCATTATAATTCCAGTGTGCGAATTCTGAAGCAAGATAGTGCGCTTGTTCACATAATACTTGTCCATGTAGTGAGAGAGAGAGAGAGAGAGAGAGAGAGAGAGAGAGAGAGAGAGAAAGAGGTACACACTGCTTTGATAAGATGGAAAATTTCTCGATGAATCTTGTACCATAGAATTGTTGGATATTTTGTGTGGTTTTTCATATATTAGAATGTACAATACATTGGGCAGTAGAAGTCCTATCGCCTCGCCTGCATCTCTTTCCATGGGCTAAGCAACTGTCACAGATTACTTTAGTTGGCCATAGGTAAGTGTTAGTGTCATTTGCATCAGATTCAAGAGACTGGTTTTCAAAGACAGTAGACAGAAAAGCAGGAGTTATGACAGAACTTTAGTTATAGTAACAGTTGTTGCTTCATTGCAGTGTTGCTGAATGGTTATATAAGTACTTAGCACAACAAAGATCAATGACCTCAGGCGTTATCGTAATATTGTTCTGTACCTATACATGGTAATTTAAAAATATGATGGCAGTCGGTGGAACCATTACCTAACCTGCGATACTCCATGAATTATTGAGTGAAAGATAATTTGAAGTCACCTCTTAAGAAGTCACACGCATTTTCGAGGATACCATGGATTGATTAGTTAACGCCGGAACAGTTGATTTCACCCCACTTCTGCACTAATGGCATTGGTTTGGGATCTAACTAAAATCTAGCCATAGGTCTCCAGAAAAAAAAAAAAAAAAAAAAAACGCTTCGGGTAAATTTGTATCAGAAAGCAGATGAAATATACAGAACTATTGTGTACGAGTGTCTTATTTTATATATATATATATATATATATATATATATATATATATAAAATCTCTTTCTTGGCCATGTGGAGAGGATGGAGGGTGAAAGACTGACGAAGAGAGTGTATGTGAGTGAGGTGGAGGGGGAAAGAGGGAGGGGGAGGCCGAGGATGAGATGGAGAGATGGGGTGGAGAGGTATATGAGAGAGGGGGGTGTGAGTTGGGAGCAGGGGAGTGAAATGGCGGGGATCAGGGCGACTTGGAGGCGATTTGTTTGTGGCCACCCCAAACGGGATTGAGGCGTCTGGCAATAGATAGATAGATCTTTCTAGACGTCTCTGTACATTAGATACACGATTGGATGTGCAGGTACTGTGTATTATAGTTAGTGTTGTACTTTCCCCTTCACATGAAAGTCGCGAACTGTGGAGTAGCAACCACAGCATATCATAATGCCATAAGACTGCGGTTAAAGAGGAAATTCTCAACCTTATAAACTAACAGGATAATTAAATGGAAAGTGTGAAAGGTTTTGTTCAGTGGGCTTAACTGTCAAAATGGTTTGCTACATTTACTGTAATACAATAATTAATTTTGCAGTGAAATATTAACAGTTAAACGGCATTTAATTATCGCATCCTTTGGTGACAACATCACTGGAAATAACATGATCATCAAAATGCATTTGGGAATCCCTTAAAAAATGCTGTGACGAACTGCTTCCTTAAACTCTAATTAACTAATTGGATTTTTTCTTTTTCTGGAGATTACTCGAAGACTAAATTTCAGGTCACAATTACAGTGTCTCAGAAAAAGCAGGACACATGAAAAATCAGCACAAATTACATATAAACAAAAGCAGTAGGGATTGTTTTCATCCCAAATTATTATGAGTATTTGAATGAAACCAGTATGGTTATTTAGAAGTAAAATAATAATCTGAATTCTGCTAGTGTTTCTCCGGAATCTTTGTCGTCAGTATTCGAATATTCAGCTATACTTTGGGTTCAGTGGTAATGTAATTCTCTCTTCTGAAAGTCCCAGTCTTGTGTGCTTATAAGTACTTTGCTTAACATGTGCTTTGGATATTTAAATTGATATTTTGTAATATTTTGCACTCATTGGAGCCATAAGGCTTCGCTCGGTACAGATGTGAGGAGAACTGTCCGGCCTCTGCCAAAGTCTGTAAATGAAATGAGACTCATGGAGATATCTGGTGATACCAGTGCCAGTTGGAAGTCCAGTGACAGTCACAGTGACTGACAAGCCGCGTGGGTTTTATGCCCCACTTGCAGTTAGTGCACAGGCATAACAACATTTGCCCCATCCCCATGTCCCTATCGCACGGAAATGGAAGCGGACTGAGTGAAATACTCTATTTTGTACTCAGCAAGGTGAAATAAGAAATAGCAGAAGAAGAGAAAGTAAGAAATACGAAGAGTAGTCATGTTAAAAAGTGGTATTCTATCCACAGTCCCACGCCATCCACCGAGAAGGCTATTATGTGTGTGGAACCTTCATCTCTCCCGTCTTCCCTACTCCGTAGTGACCAAGCCAGTAAGTTCATCCTTCTCAAGGCCTTTGCTCC
Source organism: Coenobita brevimanus (assembly GCF_032717465.1). Taxonomy (NCBI): domain Eukaryota; kingdom Metazoa; phylum Arthropoda; class Malacostraca; order Decapoda; family Coenobitidae; genus Coenobita; species Coenobita brevimanus. Next base: position 11,374,425 of record NC_136967.1, on the reverse strand, counting down.
TGAGCACACTTTGTCGGGCTTTTCCCTGTTATGCTTCTTTATCAGCTTGGTTGATCACTGTGAGCTTGGTTTTCCCTTTCAGTTTCCCTACTTTATACACCCCTCGCCTACCCTTACTCTAGTCCTGCCTCTCCACTCCCTTTTGTTACCCTGACTTAAGCACACTTATACTTCCTCCCACTCACAGGCTGACTCCTTGTCTGATACGCACCCACCCATTGTCCCTTATTCTTCACTAGATGGATGAAGTACCTCTTAACCAAAAGATTTGAGGGCAGACTACAATCTGACTGCTCACCCATCCTAGCCCAGAAAACAAGATCAGCTCCCCACAGACATAGGATGAATAATTACCCACTCCTGATGTATGGGCAACACATACCTGGTCTTGCCGTCAGGAGGCCTGGCACCCAAAGTCCCCGTGGGTGTGCTGCACGAAGCTGAGGAGTAGGGTGGGAGTGGAGCTGCGTGGCCACTCATTATTACAGCAGTGAGTGAGTCAGTCTTGTGTTTGCTCCTGTTCTTTCTTTAAAAAAAAAAAAAAAAATCGTGTTTACTTTGTCTTTAACTTTCAGCGAGGATTACTTTCTTCCACCTCATGCCTCGTATTCTTTCTGTGGCTTCACTTTTATTCCTCTAATACTCGTGGTACTTGCAGCTTGTTCTGTATGTTGCTTCCTTGTTCTGAAACCCTCAACTTTTGTGCTTTAGATGACCCTCTGCAGTTTTTCGAAGGATATTTCTCCTCCATTTTCTTCTCAGGGTGCTAAGAATTCTTTACCCACGGCCTACAAATGCTCAGTTAATCCTTGTAGCTGCCACCACTGTCCTTGATTAATGTTCTCTCCCTATTTTTGACTTAACTTTGAACTTTTGAACTCTGACGCCTTCCATGCATCTGTTTGTGTGAATATATCTAAACCGTTATCATTGCCTTGTTGGCCTGGGGATGAGAGTGATCAGTTTTCTGTGGGGTCACAGCACGAAGGCTGTTGACTCGAATTTGCCAGATTGTTGAACACACACACTGATTTTAATCGATCCTCTGACTGCCCTAAATACCTTGACACATTGCTACTGTTCTGAACACAGTTAATAAGCATTCCTTAACTATGTTCCTTCGTTCAGACTTCCTAGAGCATTTCCCTCATCTTTGTTCCTCTTACGGCAGTTTCCTCACATTTTTCTCCTTGCCAGTTACTATTTTCACTACCCGGTTCTTCACACCCTTCTGACCCCTTTTGAATCTGCAACCTATCTGTGTATGAATCATTGCCCTTTATTGCCTCGTCAGGAGCGTAGGGACCAGGAGTTAAGATACTTACTTCAAACATATAAAGCTAGTGACTAGTCAGTAACCCCAGAGTTATGTGAACAATATAAACCTCGACCACCATTCAAACGTAAACCCATTAGGCCTCATCTGGTTAGAGAGCCTCAGTCCACGAAACCACCAGGGGTGCATTTAGTTATATGGTTACCACCTGCATGTAATAAATGGTGTCATGGGGCAAAAGAAACCATTTGATCTGTTACTTAAAAAAGAGTTTTCTGAAAGTTGCACTAGATCGTGAGTGGATGGTGGGCTCCTCCCCCACCCCCTCCATGCACAGATACATGCATAAATATATCACTTCTTTGTTCTTTGGCCCTGTTAAATGTTTACTTTCCTCTTTCCAGCAATTGCAGTGAATATACAGGAGGACCCGCCTGGGTGCACTGCGAGGTGACGACTCTTGAGAATCTACTCTAAGTATCTGCCTTCCTAATGGAAATTCCAGTCCCCACCCCACTGTTTGAGCTGGCCTGCTTTTTGCCCATTTACTCTTGGGGAGCACTCCTATTGGATTTTCTGTTCTGACCTCCTTCGGTCGGGCAAGTCTCTGACGTTAAAGCTGTCCTGTGGGCATGACGCCTCTGCTGGTACCCCTACTGCAACGTTTGAAACACTACAGTTCTGCATCATGTGCCATGGTTTCCCTTGCACCTGCTGCTTTAGTAGGAATTTCTCATTCGCCGTAGTATAAGATGCACAATATATGAACTTTGTAATCCAATAAGATTGACCCAAGGAAGCTGCAGTTTAACCTTACGATATTTTGGACAGATGGTTCACTAACGTGACGTAGGGAAGCTTCAGCTTAAATCATACGATATTTAGAAGTTTCTAGCAACTCGAAAATATCAGATTGAACTATAGCTAATGATAAAGGTCAGTTTCTTCACATGATATGAAGTACAGTTTTCAAGTTATGTTTGTTGGTAGGCGCGATTGGCATTCACCATAGCATGTCTTGTCATCTGTTATTCTTAAATACAAGTTCTCCTGGCTATGGTTTCTAAAGTCATGCCATCCTCGCAGGTGTTAGTGTTGGTGAGCCACAGGCGTGTGGATATGGCGGAAGTGGATGTGGCTGCCCGCCTGGCCGGCCCCCTCGCCTACGATGACCCTGACCTTCTACATTTGATCAGCACACGCTTCCTCCGCCCACCCTCCACCCGACCCTACCACCTGGTCCGTCACAACCTTCCATCCAGCAGTCAAGCTCAGCGTTATTACTTGTTCCAGGGAGAATATGGTCATGGTTTTTATGGTGATGTGATACGGAACCTGTTTCATGGAGTGAAGAATGGATATTTTGTTGAAGCGGGGGCCATGGATGGTGAGTTTCTCTCCAATACCCTGCTTCTGGAACAGGAGGCTGGGTGGAGAGGGCTGTTGGTGGAACCTAACAGAGAGATGTTTAACGAGTTGGTAAAGAAACACCGACGGGCGTGGTCCAGCCACTCCTGCCTCGCCATTCACCCCTTCCCGCATAGTGGGGTTCTCATCAGATACAGGTGGATTCGCAAAAATAAAGATGCATTCCTTGAAGGATTTGCCAAAGCTCACTCACTGCTGGCTGGTGTGAGCAAGGGATTACCTGTGGATGGCAGCACTGGCGGATACCAAAGCTACGAAACGGTGCAATGCCTGCCGCTGGCCTCGCTGCTGCTGGCCCTCAACGCCACCCGGGTGGACCTGGTGTCGCTAGACGTGGAAGGCACCGAGGTAGGTTTGTTGCGTCACTTCCCCTGGGGCCGTGTCACTGTCGACGTCTGGCTGGTGGAGCACGCCAATCCAAGTACCCGTGAACCTCTGGCTACCCAGCCAGGCGGGGACCAGACTCGGTTGGTGGAAGCTGAAGCGAGAGTGTTTGTAGGTGCGGCTGCCACTTGGGAACAGGATAAAAAATTTTTGGATCCAACATTTATTGATATTTTCACGGAACGAGGGTATGAGGTATATAAAGTGCACACAAAATATGGCATTGGAAATTACATATTTATTTTAATCGATTCTCCGGTTCATAAAAGACTTAAAAAGTTTTCATGATATTCAGGTGCTAATATAATGCATATCAACATATCAGCAGGTGTAATTATTAAGAGAAATTAACTACATACATCCTTTAATTGCCAGTCAATATCGGTGCTGAAGCGGAGATTTAACATATCAGTTACTAATGAAGACACGGCTACAGCTGGGAAATGGGTATGCTGCTGAAGGCAGCAACCTACTATATATATATATATATATATATATATATATATATATATATTCCTAGGCTGCTTCACCCAAAGAAAGGGAGGTAACCATGACAGGACGACACACTCCCAATTTACTCGTCCATACACACATTTATTCGTATATATATATACACACACACACACACACACACACACACATATATATATATATATATATACCTAGGCAGCTTCATCCAAAGGGAGGTAGCCGAAACAGGACGACACACTCCCAATTTACTCGTCCACACACACATTTGTTCGTGTAGATAGATAGATAGATAGATAGATAGATATGTATATAGGTATGTATATATATGAGAGACCAGGTACTGTTGAGGTATATACAGAAATTAAATGCGCTGAAGAGACTGCAATGAAAAGTTTTGGGATACATTCCAAATTCCAAGAATGAACGAATGGTTGACCACCAGTGAAGTGGTGTTATGTTCATACAGTGTAGTGGGAAAAACAGCAGAATACAGTATCGTGGAGAGTTTTTACGATGATATCGATTCATGAGTACAGATAGATAGTTTGAGTGAATGGTTTAGTATCATTAATGACGTGAGAGGCGGGTGTACGATGACTCCATGAACATTCGTATGAGAGAGGTCTAAACAAGAGTCGGTCTGTGATAAGATGATGGTGAGTGAACTGAAATGTTTCGAACTCTCTGTACCTAGTAATGTGTATACACCTGTTGTAGAATTTATTCAACACATTTATTCCTACCGTTACTGTGGAAGATGTAGGGCAAAACCTTTAGTTTCCTTTTTACTCGTATTTAAGCTTAATTTCAGGTTCTTTATTTCGGCGTGACAGTCATCAGTTCTGCTGCATCTCTTAAGAGTCACTAAACCGAATGTAATAAGAAACTCTAGAATTGTTTTATTGCTCACATTGAATGTCGCTTCTTTGTGATCCAGATTTAATCTTCTGAAAGTGCTCTTAAGGCATGATAAAAAGCTTTGGTGAACTTTTGTTTCACTGAGATAATCTTTGACCATCTGCAGCCCTTTTACATTCCTCCTACGGGTTCATATTTTTTTTGTCGTTTTCTGTATTTTTTCACTTTTTTTTTTGTCTAAGTATACTTATTTTTTTCCTACCTTTCCATCCCTTTCTTCAGTTCTCTCTTATGCAGTCTCTCTCCTTCCTTCTTGCGTCATTTCCCTCAAATCTGTCCGTACATTTCGTTATCTAATCTCGCAACAGCTTCTCTCTTCCCTTCCTTCCATATAGTCTTTTTTCCATCCCCTTACATATGTTTTATTCTTTACTCCTTCAAATCCTCATCATAGTCTGTAGTTCCTTTCTTCATCATCGTCCCCTTTTCTCTCATGGCAAAGTTTTTCCTCCGGTTATGTCCATTTCTCTCATTCCTCCCTCTTCCTTTTTACTTCAATCAAAATTCATCCATCATCCTTCTCGTCCCTCCTCATGTTCTTTATCCACCTCTCATCATCGTTTTCCCCTTCTTTCCCATCCTTTTCGCCACACAATATTCTTCGTTTTTCTTCACCTCATTGCTCTTCCTTTCTCCATTCACTCCACATTTTCCATTTCATCTTATATATATATATATATATATATATATATATATATATGCATGCCACTCACCTTCTCGTTTCTGTCTTCGTAACCCTTTATATTTCTATCACGTTTCCCTCTCTTCCTAATTTTGGCATTCTTTCTTCTTATACACATGTCCTGCTATTCTTCTTCCTCATTCTTTTTTTCAATATACCACCCACCTTCCTGTTCCTCTTCACTATATTTTTTCTTCCTTCTTTTCCTGCTTTCCTCCACATTGTCATCTTCTCCAGTCATCCTGTTTCTCACTTCTTAATACGTGTTTCCTCTTTCCATCTTCACGCTTCTCTCTCTCTGTCTGTCTGTCTGTCTGTCTCTCTCTCTCTCTCTCTCTCTCTCTCTCTCTCTCTCGCGCGCGCACACACACACACACACACACACACACACACACACACACACACACACACACACACACACACACACACACTCACACACTCACACGAGTAAACTCTCCGCCACCGTGACGTCAGTAGGGCTTTTTATAAGGAATGTATTATGCATAGGCGCTGAGAATGGGGTGGTTTCTACATGGAGAGAGAGAGAGAGAGAGAGAGTCTTAGGGAAGGTAGAAAAGGAAAAAGTGAGAGTGAAGTGGAAGCGAAAAAAAAATGTATGAACGGATATACAGTATATATATATATATATATATATATATATATATATATATATATATATATATATATATATATATATATATATATATATATGAAACGAATGGAGAGTGAAGAGTACGTAGTGGAGGCGTGGGATGAGGGAGATAGGACTTGGAAGGGAAAGAGAAGGAAAAAAATAAAGAGGAACGAAAATGGAGAGTGGAGAAAGAAGAGCTATTTAGCTCATGAACAGAGTACTTATAAGGAATGCCTGGATGGAAGGTAACATAAGTGAATCGTAAGGAGAAGCAAAAATGGTGATTGTTATAACCCTTTCACATGAGAAGTCTCCCATATCATTTCATGATGATCATCATCATGATCATCATCATACAAACCCCTCATTTCACACTAATAAGTGGGGTACGTTGCTCTAGAAAGAACAGGCAAACATGAATTTAGAACTGTTAAGGTAAGGTCCAGTGAAATAAGGAATGGATTGCTTTCATCCACTCAACATTAAAGCCTTGGAAATTCTCATCTCCACCCCATAGGCATACTCCTTTCACACCGTGTGCTTCATTTGATTACCTCGCTTGTTGGGTAGAGACCATTTCATGGACTGTTAGGCTAACGTTCAACCTGTGTCACGTGTATTTGCATGAATACTTAAATCATTCTTATATTATCTTCAGATCTTTCGCCTTGTTTTCATGTGGTGCTCTTTCACATATTTTTCTTATCAACCTATCTTCTTTGCCTTCCACATCTCGTTCTTTTAGACATATCACATATTCTTTTCACCACCTTAGTTTTTCCCACTTTCTCCTTATGACCTTGCTATCTAAGCACACTATTTCTCTGTAATTAACAGACTACCATACGAGCATAGTTCATAGATTTCCCTACACAACTTCTCTAAGTAATCTCTGTTTTCAGTTTGTATTATGTCTAACTTTTGAATCAAGCACAAAAAAACAAGAGTATCTCATTTTGCTGCCGTTCAACGGACCGTTAACTCTGCGGATAGGCTGTCTGGTAGTGTGATAATGTGCCAGTGTTCGTTTCTAATGTAATTCGTATTACAAGCTGCACAAGTCCCAGAACAATACACATTTCACAGTTTATCGAGTCTCTACTTATATGCTGATTTGTTAGTGGCTTACTGGTAGGTCAGTGTTAATGTTTACTGATGTGGTTAGTGCGACTAGCTGAACCAGTAACAAAACAACAAACATATCACACTTGTTTTTGCAGACACAGTTACCCTTTCATTGTGCGGTGGTCTGGTGGTGTCATAATAGTGGACCAGTGGTACTTTTTGCCAATGTGATTCGTGTTAGTAGCTGCGGAAATCACGAAACAAATTCCTCATATATCGCTATACTTCAGCAGACTCTTGGTATTCTGTGAAGGTGTATTCGTCTGGAAGTGTCATAAAGTATGCTGATAATGTTCGTTTCTGATTTAGTTGGTGTCAATAGCTGCACCAGTAATAAAATGTGGAGAGTATTTCATTCTGTTTGGACTCTGCAGACTGTCTTATCCTCACCAGATTTGCGGGTCTGGTTTTGTCATAAAGCCGTGGTATCGTTATGCAGGAGACTTGGTGGTAACTCTTCTTTGGCCATTTATATTGCATAGTACGCCTAAATATTTCCTTGTATGTTATTTGTATAATTTGAATATCGACATAGTTTACATTAGTAAGACGGAAGAGGATATTAGCCCTCTTATGGAATCCACTACTGTGGTATACTATTCCAGCTAACGCCGGACGATTTTAATAAGCTGAAGCTGTCACAGGAGTCTGAGTCTTAATACTTCCACCTTAGCCTTCTCATAAATAGAGAAATTCTATTATTGTATTACTTTAAGATCTGAGTGTTTGGACGTCAACGACAACATCAATCGCAATGAAAGAAGTGCAACGAAATCTCGCAATCAGAAATGGGTACGATTCATGATGGAGAGTCTATATTTCAAGTCAGCGCTGATTTGTTGCGTCTCTTGGCAACAAAAACATGCAGTCATGGGGAATTATTGTGTCACTCTCGGTCACTATGTCCCTCCCTGCCCATACTCGTGACGTATACAGATATTAAACTTTCCCATGCATCACTCTTACTAATGGCATCCCGTTTCCCACTCCTACTTCGCCTGCATGGAGTAGAGTTAATTCTGGCAATCATTCCCACTGTAGAGATGATCCGGTTTGACGGTGGATCCCATCCCAACTGTTTCCATTTTGGTTGCAGTTTACTCCTGCCTAAGCACAAACGTTGAGGTGCTTCTAGCTGGGGAAGGATTAGCTTATGATAATGATTTGATATTCGCCAAAAATTCTGTGTCCTTAATACCAGGGTAAGGAATATTGTGCAAGATTACGTTGTCCCCCCCCCTCTCCCTATTAATAGACTCTTCTTAAGACTAAACCAAGAAAGTAAAGGAAACACATGAATCGTAAAAACTTTATTGATGTTACTACGATGTACATATAATTTTACATATACCATTTTCAAGAGATTAAGTCTTGTAATAGTTGCTCATGATGGAATAGTTGAGATATTATAGAGCAATGATTTCCAGGATATATGTACTTAGTCAATTATAGAAGTTAATTTCTGAAATATTGAGGAGGGAAAATCAACAATACTGAAGCACTGAAACTGGTCTTACCACCACTATATTGAATCATAACCCTAACCCCTCCAGACCGAGGACGTCGTTAGTCTTTCACTCTCGCTACTGCTTGACGACTTTTTTGTTCAACTTGGGATTGATGCTTGGTAGTGAAGGGGTTAATTTAAGGCTATATCTAACCTCTCAAGCTTGATATCGCTCTATCCAGAACTGAGAATAAACCGTCTGGGGATAGCAAGAACTAGTTAAGAAAGACGTTCTCGTAGTGAAGGGCTTAAGCTCTTCACCACCATGACGTTTTTACTCTTCCAGTCTGGCTAACAAACAGACGATTTGACGCAGCTTAGGAAGAATTGTCGATGCCAAAAGGCTAAGTAATATCTCTATTTTAACCCTTCAGTCCAGGAGCGCCAACCGAAGTTGAATGAAGAAAAAAAAAAAAAGTTTCGGGGGTAGCAAGACTAAGATGAAAAAAGACGTCCTCGCAGTGAAGGGGTCAAGAAAATCTTTGATATAGGTAAACACGCAGAGCTTTCGCCTCACGTCACTGTGCACCAGGTACATGTCACTGCTCAGGACAGCAAGAAAGAATACACCGCATGTCAGGATAGCTTCAGAAGTTCCTCGGCAAGTGTGAGGTTATGGGGTTACCTGCTCGAAGGACGCTGACATCCATAGACAGAATTATTATTATTATTATTATTATTATTATTATTATTTTTATTATGCTTGAAGATCGCGAAGTCCATTGATCGCGATGTTCTGACTATGAGCAAATTCCAAACAGTTTGACCCCTCTTGTTCACTAGCGAGGATTTATGAGGTGTTTGTGTATAATGCTGAAGAAACTTAGAAAGTGTGTAAGTGCTTGTGAAAAGAGTGGGATGTGCATGTGTGAGAGAGGAGGAGGAAGGAATTGTGAATGTATATCTAGTCTGCGTGCATGGCTGGGTGCGAAGCTGGATTTGGCCATGTCATCCACACTTAGCTAATGATATCGTTGGTGAAGTATACTGAGGGGTAGGTTAGTAGCAGACATCCTTCCACGATAGCCATCTCATTGCTCACTACTCACAACTGCCAGATATTTTCTCAGGTAGGTGAAATGTCCCTTGATGTTCGGGTTAATATTTGAGGACGAGAAGGAGACGCCACTTCCAGTCGAGAGGGGTATGAGTTCATTTTACTACTGTACATTCACTGGTACAGCTCGCTAGGGAGGGTGGCTTTGGGGAAAGTAGTGGGTTGTGAGAAGATGGTAGGTTATGGAAAGGTTGGGGGGAAGGGAGATTATGGAAAAGTACAGGGGTAGAGGGGAAGGTGAGGTATAATTAGATTCAGACCTTTCTCGCACCTGCAGCACACAAAGTGGACATAACAGAAAGGACAACCAGCTCAGAGAAGGCTGGTGGTACAGTAAGAGTTATGACAGGCTGTGGTGTTGTGTTGTGAGGTGTGGAGAATCAACAGGTGTCGTGGTGTATTCTTCTGGATGCTCCTGGTACACTTTACATAAAGCTTCTCTGAATTTACTACTGCGCTAAGAGAAGTCCTAGCATACATATCCTCTTCCCTGCCACACTGAAGTTAGTGATAAACACGACGTTATATTTATATAATACTATATTCTGGCTAGAATTTATAAAATTTAGCACGTAGTTTCGCATCGCATTTAGATACGCACTAATAAACACGTAACGGGAAATGGAGAACAACAACGAACGGAAATGTCTGAGTTCGTTAACATGATTAATGATGATTACGAGAGTATGAAACAAAGAACGTGTAACACTTAACTCTAGGAAACAATATAGGAATGCGTCAGTGCTTTACAAAGTCAATATTTGATTATCATGAATGTTATCGAAGGCGAAATAATAATGGCATTGAAAGATGAGACAGTCTCTTACAAATTAACCTTCATGTATATATATATAAGCTAGGGAGGTGAGTAAACAGGCTGACCCGTCCCTCCGATGTCGCCAACGTAAAAGCTTGGACGCAGTAGCAGAAGGCGGGAGTGGCAAGGCGTAACACACTATCACGCTGGATGCTGGCGGCGTCATTGGCACGTCGTCTCGTTGGCTTAGGGGGTCTTCCATCACCTCTTGCTTCACGGACTTATTACACCTTGGTATCCTCCTGTATGTTAATCTTTGCCATATCTCTTTAGCATCAACGTACTTTTCATGATCATCACAAAGATTTATTATGCTTATTCCATTATTTATCCTCCAGTAAGTGTATATTGGTCATATCCATTTAATCTGACTAAATTTAATGATCAACCCACCTGGGAATCATCATGCTTATTACACCTTGTTACTTTCTTGTACTTTACCTTTATCATCGACTTTGTTTTCATAATCTACATACAGGAGAATATTGATGGCCAATACGCAAAAACATTGCTATTAAGGAAGAGGTATTATAAATCCTCCCAAGCTGACGAGACCACGGGATGCTGCTTCCCTCTCACACACGCCACACCAGACTCGGCCACTTTTCACACCCGCTATTGTCTACCGATCTGTGTTTCAGTCCTTTCCCAGACACGGCCAGAGAAAGTCACGCTTGGCTGTTGGTTCTATCACAGGGCTAGCTATGTCGCTTTTCATCGTGCTATTCACATCCACAATTTTGACATGTAAATGACCTGAGAGTGAATTAGTGACAATTAGTTGTCCACTGAACAAGTTATTATAAAATTTTATCGCTTGCCACGCACCACCACTGAAAAATATATTTGCAAGTTTTTTATTAAGTTACAGGGTTCATGAATAGCAATGACTGGTATTCTGCGCATCGAGAATTACTGCAAATTTTGACTACTTTGGTTGTGGCAATGCACCTTTCAGAACTATGTTTCTTGTAGGTGCTGACATTTGACAGTACTCATCATTCGCAATACCCTTGTCATTTATGACTTATAGTTTATGTGAAAAGTCTCTATAGATTTTGCCTATTTTTCATCATAGCAAGAACAGGCTACGTTTTAATCAAATATTTTTTTCCCTAGCATATTTCATCACCAGCTTACTCATAATTCAGTGTAGTCATGCCATTTATGATTGAAATTCAAGCATCAAGGCTTCCAGTAGATCATGGCTGTTCTACAGCAAAGTTTTTCATAGGCTAGTTTAAATCGTCTTCAGTCTTATTAATCATCACCTTTCTCGGTTCATTGTATTGACTCCGTTTATTACGGCGAAACATTAAATTTATCATGTTATATCTGTTAATATTCATGCCATTTTTCATATTCAGTCCGTTTATCATCTTCAGGCAGGTCATTATATTCATACTATTTTTTCCCTTAAGCGACATTCCTCTGGCGTCGAGTAATCCTGCCTGACATCGAAGAGCGGAGTGCAGCTTCTCAGAGACCCCCCTCCCTTCCCCATTGAGGGCGGCTGAGAGAGGTCAGACTGAGGGCCTGGGCTGGGACTCACAAAACACATTTCCGATGACCTCCCTGTCGTAACTGGAGTTAGCTTCAGCGGGAAGGACATAAGGAGTGTGTGGAACTTCCTGTGCCTCTAGTGTCTCCCTGTCGTAAGTTTGAGGACACGAGGAAATTTAGAATATGGAACTTGTTCTCCTCGTAATACCTCCCTATTGTAAGTGAGAGGTAGGGAATGGGGAACTTTCTAACCCGCTTATACCTCCATATTGCGAGAGGAGGACGATTGGGAACTTCTTATTCCACAGGTACCTCCATATTATATGTGACAGGGCACAAGAAGAAAAGAATGCGGAACTTTCCATGCCTCTAGGTTTCCCTACGAAGGAGAGAAAAAAAAGAAAGAAAGTACGACCTGGATGTTGCCGTCAGTGTGTTTTGTGACTCCCGTCCCAACGTAGGTTGTGGCAGCGCACGTCATCTGTTCGGCAGTGAATCGGGTCATAATGGAGAATTTTTAAAAAAGGATTGTAAAATTTGAAAATGGGTGGGTTTCGGCTGGGTTGTATTTATCATCTTGCTCTGGGCGGCTGCCTAGAACAAGTTCCCTGGTTTAACCCCTTCAGTACAATGACGGTTTTTCTCTTTAGCTTATTCTTGCCACCCCCAGACGATTTCCTTCAGCTTAAGGAAGATCTCTTGTACTGAATATCGTTAGAGACACTGGCCATTATTCATCATTACAAGATGTCTCTCTGTAAGCCGAATAAAAAAATCGCATGATGGTAGGAAAAATAAAAAGGCATCATGGCAATGAAGGGGCTAATGAACAGGAGTCATTAAGGTCCCTTTCTCTCACTCTATCTCTCTTTCTTTCTCTCGCTCACTCTCTCTCTTTCAAGGTTCATCATCATCATCATCATCATCATCATAATAAACGTGGCGTGTGGGACTTGACTGAAGCGGCGCCGACCACTGCGGAACGTCCCTAGGGAAGTTAAGCACCAATAGCATAACAGCGAAGGTCTACTTGGAGGTCTTACACTACACCACAAACAAAATATATTATGATCGAAGCCTTCACCTAAAGGACCTCACTCTATTGTTTCCTCCGTGCTGCCTCCGGGCGATTTTATTCAGCTTGGGAGAGAGGATTTTTCGAGCTGGAGGGGTTGGGTGTACGATTTGTCAACCCCCGCCTGCACTATCCCCTCCAGGCTGAGCAAAATCGTCCGGTAGCAGCAAGAATAAAATATTAAGTGACGCACCCGGGCTGAAGGGTTTTTAACTGTGATGAAAACCTACTTGTATAATATTGCAATGTATCTTTTTATTCCCCTCATTTTTTAAAAACTCCGATGACGCCCTTTTGTTTATTCTATTCTTGCTTCTGGCGGACGAATTTATTCAGCTTGGGGAAGACTGGTTCATTTTACACCTCCTCACACGTCACTTTCATGGGGTTAATGATGAAGGCTACGTCTGACCCCCCTGCCAGCTTCATTTCGAAGAAAAGTCTCTCCTGAGCTGAATAAAATTTCTTCAGGAGACAGCACGAATAAAATAAAGAAAACCGTCCTCGTAGCGAAGGGATTAATAGTACTATATATACTCCGAGAGGCTACAAATACTGTTGTTTATGTACACATGCAAGACACGTAACATTACCGGCACTTCCTCAAACTGAAGTACCAAAAAAAAGGAAAAAGGTTAGTTTTTTTTTTTTATAATTAATCCCATATGTACAGTACAATACACACGAGGCGGTTATATAGACTTGTTTGTTTTTTTGTTTGTTTGTGTGAGTGTGTGTGTTGCAGGGAGTACTATTTCCATACCCTCTGCTGACATCCCACCTATTGTCATCGTCAGAGTGGCCAAAGAGGTTTCACACTCACCAACCCGGCGAGCTGTGATTGGCTAATATATATATATATATATATATATATATATATATATATATATATATATATATATATATATATATATATATATATATATATATATAATTTAACACCAGTCTGTCTCGAGCGGAAAAGCAGGTCCAAAAATCCACCTTTAAATTATGTATATGTATACGGGTGTGTGTATATATATATATATATATATATATATATATATATATATATATATATATATATATATATATATATATATATATATATATATATATATATATATATATATATATAAGAGAGAGGGGGAGGTGTATTCTGTCTTCGTTTCCGCAGAACGTTGGTTTGTGTCGCATCCGTCTGTACACCATTTGATTCTCTGTTTGATATGCAATGTTTTTGAACCTGCCCGAGTTTATAGAGTTACACAAAAAATGGGAGATTATTCAAGGCGACTAATAATGCTTCTAAACGTTTGTACATAGTCTTATAACACCCACAAGCATACGAACAATCAGATGCAGCCAACAGGGGTACCGCGGAGCTCTATAGACATTTGATGTTTAGAGATTATTCCTTAAGTATTATTAGCTTGTTTTTGGGGTATAGGCTATCTAGCAGGGACGAAACAAAGAAGATACTCTAGAGAATGTACATTTGAACTAACAATTAACGTGATTTCCAGTACAGGAGAGAGCCCATGGGAACGAGGCACTGGCACTCACTTTCTTACTGGCACTGTCTCTCTTTATCACTTGTTGCTGGCACTTTCTCTCTTTTTTTCTCCTTAACGCCTTTCAACACTATTTTGTCTCTGTCTTTAAAATCCTGGCGTTCTCCATATTTAAACCTTCTGTTGCTCTGTATCTCTCCTTTCTATTTATCCTTCTATCCATAGTCAGATTTGTTCCATTTTTCCGCCGACTCAAAGGCCGCTCGGCAGGACCAACATTACAGAGTGCCAAGGCTGCGACGGTGAACCACTGCACAAGTCACCGTAGCTGTCGCAATAATTATTCGTTTGGGGAGTCGTCATTCCTACGGGCTCCGGTCATGCCACTTATCTTAATCAAACATTAAAATCACTCTCCATTTCTATCAAGACCTAGAGGTATTATCTCTTAACATGATGATGATTATCTGAGGTTAAGAATTGTATTATTAGTAGTATTTTTATATATATGTTAATGATCATCTGAGGTTACGAAGGAAAGTCATATAGCACATAAAACGACAGTATGTTCCCATCATACAATCGCTTTATCTGTTCGAAGGAAAGGAGAGTATAAGATTGAAGTCATGGTTCACTTAGCACAAAAGTCAACAACAGATGTGTTTCGCGTGGAATTACTTTTAGTTTTTTCGCCAATGAGTTCGGTTGATTTTAGAAAGCATGAATTTGAAAACTTTGACCGATTCTTAGCTTGTCTGCGATTACTATTAAAAGCAGAAGAAATAATCTGAAGATCGCTGGTAATGCGAACCTGATATATCTAATTTGGATTTGACTCGTATGATGGTTCCATAGGAAGTGTCAGATAACTAAGTCCCGCCAAAATGGCTACTTTTCGATCCCCCTTGCCACAGCTGCTATGCCACAGACATTGAAAAACATAGACATTTTGGCAGGATGTAGCCGAAGATGGTGAAAGCCTGTCTAAAAAGTAAACAGATCTATGTTCACTTCGCAGCCTATCTTAGCGACCATACCCGATTGCACCGTCGTAACTGCGATGTGACAACGCTCGCAGACAGCAGACGAAGTGACACGTTGCGGAACCTGTCACTCTGTAAGGTAGCAAATATTGTATAGAGATATGTATATGGGGTAGCAAAGTTTCGGGTGTCTTTAGGTTCCCCCCCGAGAGTGGCGGATAGGTTCTGCTCATGCTTCGACTGTTCATGGCGCTGTCAATCAATGAAATAAAGTTGAATGTGCTGTTGCATGGAAAGACAGTAGCGTCTAGGTGAGTGTTCTTCCCCATGCAAATTCTATGTCAAGCGGAAAGTAAACAGGGAGAGAAAATATATAACAATTATAATACTTAGGTACGATTTAGGAAGTCAGTAAGGCTTGTCGTTACCGAACAAATGTCTTACTGACGTCCAGAAACTTGGCGGGCTGTCAGCGACCGAGAGAGAAGGTTCTCGGCGTGACGTCATCGCGACCCGCGATCAGACGACAGTACAACTCAACAGCAAGAGGCAGTCCAGCCTATACTAAACATACACCTTCCACAGACGATGATAATATAGCGTGTGAAATTTGATCCTGAGGCGCTCCTTTTATCAAACCCTGAGGGTTATTTCATACCCCTGCCCAAAGGCCCGTTTACCCTGGAGCCTTAGTGAGTGGGCTCCTGCATGCCCTGTCTAGGCGACCCTTGAGTATCTTCCAGTACTTTGTTACAGACACATAACACCCAAGATGGGTGTCAAGTATTTTGCCCGACAGCCATTATGATTATTAGAACATTACATTTTCTAGTAGCTTTCCATAACTACTGTAAATCCAATCTATTATGAGTACTTTAGCACTGCTAATGGAATTCTGTAAAAACTGCATTAACGCGACATATTCTTGCTAAATAGCTCTCTACTACTGGTAGCAGGGCGACAGTATGGGTCGACCCAGATACAGACTAAGCGGCAGCGAGCAGCAACTTGTCAGTAGCTTCACGATGCTTAAAGCGACGTTAACAGCAACTTTTCTCAGCTTCATTACGAGCAGCCGCTCTCCAGTGCAACGGCTGTAATAAGTGGAGGCGCTTTGTGTGTGTGGTGTGCAGGCGGTGGCTCATCACGGGCGGGTCATGGAGGCGTACACCAGCAGGAGGGGGGCTGTCAGGGCCGCCGCCACGCCTCCCACTCTCACACCGCCGTTGGTATTCACCTTGGGGCACTGCTCCGGGCTGTTGTTCTGATTGGCTGCAACAGATATGTGAAATGTTAACACATGGCACTGCCTGCTGCTGGAAAATACATCCATGATAAAACATGCTTTGAATACAAAGAAATGTGATCAATACTTAGTGAAAATATGAGAAAAATGCATGCTTGGCTAAGATGCTCTCAAGATGGTCTAAATCACCATCAAAGAAGCCAGATCGAGGCACAGTGAAACTGAAGAACACGTTGCTTAGTGAAAGGAGGTGGTGGGTGGAGGTGGGGGTGTGGGGGGTGCTCGAGTGAAGATGTGTAAGTGCGTGGCAGCGGGGTGCAGGACTGATGAGGCCGGTATTCTCGATGGCACAGGAGGTTTCGTTGCACTTCTTCCTTAGCAGTTTATTTTCCGTACTTCACCTGAATGTTCTCATGTACAGAGCATGTTTTTTATGTCACTTTAATGTCAGTATACTTTGCATCACTGATATACTAGAGGATGAAAAGGTGAAAATAACAAGTTAAATAAACCGCTAAGGATGGGGTGCTACGAAGCGTCCTAAATCACTCAGAATACCACCCTGGTGTGTGGGGCAACAGTACTACACGCTGCCTCACACCAGCGAGGTAAGAGTGGAGTCTGGTCCAGCTTGTAACAAAAGCTCTCCATATTTAAATCACTGTGACTCAAAGATACGATCATTGCAGCCTCAGTAAACTTCGCCTCACACAAATAACAACCAAGCAGGGTGAGGTGCAGTGCCCGGGATAACAGCTAGATCAAAACAAACATTCTTTAAGTCAGGCTTCAGTTTTAATAAAAATATTGGGTGCATATTCATAAAAATTGACAGAAATGTCTTCTAAGGTTATTTACGCGAAGAATACGATTGCAGCTAAGTACAGAAGGTCCCAGTGTTGCGCAAAAGAAGCAAAGGACCTTCATTTTCAAAATGTCTGATTGAGACGGCGACAGAGGCACAGATGCACCGGGGCCGCCAGACTCTCCATGTTGGCGCTGATGCACTTGAGGTTTTTGTTAAGGCTCAGACCAACAGATTTAGTTCAACTGACAAACATCCTAACATTCAGGTAGTCCTTACTATGGTTACCCAGGAGTTATATTTAGAATAATAGCAAGCAATTTTATTGAGCTGAGCGAAATCCTAGCAGTATACGCGAGAACCAGGCACTGGCATCAGGCCATACCTGTGCAGTGTACTTTATTTGAAGTGCGTGACGTTCCCTGTGATAAGGAAAGAATATCTTTTCTCAGCAACTCGAGGATCCAGGAGGACTGAGGCGAAGTCACCCAGTCACCAGGGCTTAGGATAACATGATTGAGGCAGAGCTATTTTGGATAGTCTACATTCTTTCTGTTCACATATAGTATTTTTAATTCTGTTTACAGACAGAACTTTATAACACATCTGATTTATATTACACACATCCATTTATTGATCACACTACCATGATGCAAAAACCTTTAGTATTACTAAATATTTAATTAGGATTGAAGGATTTTAGGGGGGGGGGGTTAAGAGTTGAATAAACGCGTACATTCTGTGAGGAAGAGGTATGTGCGTGGGGAAAGAAAAAGGGGTGGGTGAGAGGGACACCCGAGGGGAAAGGGGTGTGGAGGGAGTGAAGGAATACAACCATGGTCTCAGTCATGGCTTCTGCAGGGGAGATGAACATTATACTATCATTAAATGTTGGGTAAAAAATGGGGTGCCAAATGAAGAGAAGTGGGTAATATACTTCTGAACAACAGCTTAAGGAATACATGTTTCTTTAAAGTTGACTAAGATGTTTTGATAATGAAGAGTACAAGGGTAACGAACGTGCAATTAGCTAATAAGGATATATTTTACGTCTGTTTTTTTTTTTTTTTAAGTTGGACGTTTAGATTGGCGTCAAGAGACTCATCAATAAATCACAAAAATTACTGGGGCTCCAACTGTATGAGGCTAAAATTTCACTTTTTTATTATTATGAGCAAATGTTAAATAGTGTACAGTATATATATATATAAGCAATAAGGAGAGTACCAACTGACTGTCGATGAACCAACCACTCGTTTACCATGGCCACCACCATCTTCTTAACTAAACGGACCAAGTGGGTGGGCGGTGCAGGTGCCTTCCAGGGTGGCTCCGGGACTAGGACATGCGCATTCACCCCTCTCCCCTGCCAAAGTGAAGGTCTGAGTGGGGCCCGGCTTCCCTACCTCGGTTGCCGACGCTCACTCAAGACCACTCGGCCTCACCCCACACACCCCCGCCCTCATCACCACCACCTCCCCGTCACCTCGCTTTGGTTCCAGGTACTCGGTCCGGTCCAACACGACTTAGCAATGTTATTACTGTTCTTTTAAATGGCAGTGATGCTAGTAGCAGCAGCAGTTGTAATAGTACTGTATAGCAGCAGCAGTGGTAACAGTAATAGTAGCAGTAGACTGTTTCATCGTTTTTCATAGGATCCAAGAGCTTTTATTTACTGTTCCTCGTAACGGGATCTAAGCCTATGATTGTTTTATGAGATCCTTTTTTTTTTTCTTAATGGAATCTAAAACCCGCTTCACTAAGTTAAAAAAATGGAATGGGCACAAAATCATTTCTCATGCTTATGACTGGGCGTGGGAGAAAAATGATAACAAAATCGCACAACTGACAAGCCACATATGGTTGCATTCTTGTGGACCTAGGGGATACTCTGACATCTCTCCCTTAGCGATTTATTTTGCATGCCACATATTAATAGTCTCTGCTATTCATATCTTTTGTAGTATCGTCTTAGATTGCATAGTCAATATATAAGAGACTAGCAAGAAGCCTTATGCAATAATGTATTGGTAGGAAGAGGAGCTTGGGATCGATTCACAGCCACCAGAATACAACCTTGGGTTCCGCATGTAGTGAACCATGAAAACCCTGAACCGAAAGTGTACTAGAGGACAACTACTCGCCTTCAACTGATGCCATCAAGGGCTCTGCCCACCTTACCATGTGTCGACATTTTGTAAAGTTAGATTAAAAACTATTCTGGCAGTAATGGAGCGTGTGCATGGTTTGAAGTGACTTGTAAAGGCTTGGGATTTGGGGAGCTTCGCCCCCTCCCCACCCAATTAGGACCAAGCTTCTCGCTGGTCTGAGCGTCCGTGAGTGGAGCATCCATGACGTCATTAGCCGCGCATGCTGAGCTGTCGTTAGTACACTTGTGGTCCAGGTAACTCGTGGTTCACGACACCACATTCTCGTTGGTCGTGGAAGCTCTGGAGCACCTTTTCCTTACCGTTGTTTTTATGTATTTGTTACCTCAGAGTTTCCAATTTAGTGATGTCTTTTATGCTGTCTAGTGTCAAATGTTTTCATTAAGCTTAGGAAAAACACGTCGAACTGGAGATGTTAGTTATAGCCTACACTGATTACTTTATCACTAGAAATCTCCCGTAGTCGAAGAAAAAAAGTCTGAAGAAAACAAGAATAAAAGGCGTTACCATAGCGAAGGAGTTAATATATCTTTGTATGTTACCGTATGTATGAAAGATTTGTCGTTATAAAAAAGATATTACATGCAAACGAATGAGGCGCAGTGGTACGCACAATAAAAGATTAATCCTTTCAGTACTGTGACTTATACTTAAATTTACTCCTGCTGCTGCCAGACAGTTACGTTCAGCTTAAGGGGAAGCCTGTCATGGATGGTGAAGGAGGTTAGAAACTGCCTCCATTCTCCCCTTCACTGCAATGAAAGATCTCCATCATACCTGAATAAAAACCATCTAAATGTAGCAGTAATACAAGACGTTCTCGTAGGGAAGAGGGGTTAATCACTTCACCCAGAGATTCTCTCTTTTTAGCTGAATGGAATTGTTCGGCGTTGGTCAGAGTGAATTATTAGTTGGGTTCTCAGGTTGAAGGCGTCAATAGAAATTGTATCTAACCCCTTCACTCCGATGATTCCCTCATACCATTAATAAAATCGTCTGGCGTCAACCAGAATAAATTTCAAAGTAGGGAGGAAGAGGTGCCAAGGAGCCTTCAGAGTCAATGAAAGAAAAACTATGCTTTGGAGCTCGGCCACCATCTTGTCTGGTCTCGCCGGGCAACTGGGCGTGTTCGGTTAACCATTTCACCTCCTGGGCAACTTTTTTAAATTTTATCACTGGTTTCTCTACACGATTTTACTTTGACACTTCTCGCTCTGGAAGGAATTAGCTAGTTAAGTAGCTATTGCCTTCATTAACCCAGCGTTACAGGAGGTCTTTTTTTTCTTCTTCTTCTTTTTACGCTAAATAAACTCGTTTTGAGGTCCAGTTATAGAATACAGTATATAACGTCCTTGACTGAACTGCTTCACCTTTTCAGTACGCTTGTGTCTTTCTCGTTTCATATTTGGTTGCACAGTTCTTATTCACCTTAAGACTCGTTTACACGATTTGTGTCGGAACTTGTTTTCGAAGTATGGTAACGGTGTCGTGCTCCGGCAATGATCGTGATGACGATCAGTGTGGCCGTCAACACGACCGCTTCCCGAGCACGGCATCGTTGCTTTAAGCTGAAGGAAAATAGTCTTGACAGCACGACTATTATTGGTTAATCGTTTCAAGCTCCAGATGATTCTATTTGTCTTAGGCGAGACCTCTTGTAGTTACGTAGTAATGAAGGCTATACTTGTACCTACCCCTCCTCCTAGAAAAATCTCTCCTAAGCCAAATATACCAGTCGGGAGGTATCGAAAATAAATTATGGAAAATGTCCACCGGCAGGAACGGGTTGATCCTTTGAATGCAAATACATCTTTTCTTGTTTTATTCTTGCTACCGTCAGACGATTCTATTTACCTAATATTAATTCCTTCGTACTGAAAACCGTGCAAACTGTCCTTCAAACCCTTGACTTCGAGAAGTCGGCTCCATGCCGAACGAGAATCGTCTAGTGGTAGGAGGAATAAAATGCGAAAGACGTGGTCGGTTTGAACGGGTTAATGGTGTTTGAAGGTCTTATGTAGTGAATCTTAAGTGAGCCCGGCCACCTGTAGTGTGACGGGCGACCCCCCTCACCTCGCCTGCTACAAGGTCTGTCTCTATCGCACCACCTCCCACGCCATGACATCGTCCACGGCGTTCAGTGACAGATCTACCTGTTCTTACTAATATCTCCTGTCGCTTTGGTACGCCTTAATGGATATTCTTGCTGTTACTTTAATGCGTCGTTGTTACTTGACTCTGACCTTGCTTGTTCAGACCCTAGATTTCCCTACCCAGATGCCTCTCTATATGTCGTAGAACTTGTTCTTGCCCTTGAATGTACCCTCTGCGTGCCAGCAGAGTGTCGGTTTATCAGCAGCGAACTTCGCCGCTGAGCCTGGTAAGGTACTGGAGGTGCTTCCACTGTTGCTGAATTAACTGTTAATTTGTTTTCGGGATTTGAATTTCTGATATCATATGGCTTAGCTAATCACAAAAACGGAATGTAAACGCAAGTATCATACCCTTTGTTAGCGCCATGAGTCTGCAAGTGAAAATCATCACGGAAGTCTGGCGTGGTAAGAGCCATCAACCTTGTGATGATTGTAGCACGTACACATCTACATACGGGAACATTGACGCACAGCTCGTTATTTTGTGAAGTGCTTTATAATGCAGTGATGTTCTAATGTACTTCTTAGCACGAACACGTAAACTTACAGAAAGCAACATGAATCTTTTCAGAATCGCCAACTCAGCTACTTTAAGACAAATGCTAAGCGACGTGACAATCTTTCTTACGGTGACTTATGTGCTCTACGATGTGTCTGTGTACTGGTGATAATAACTAGGTGCGGTTATACGTGATGTGAAGTCTAACAACCATTAGGATATGGGTTACCAGACAGAGGTGGGAGACAGCACTCTTATTCGAAGCACCTATAAACTCGGAGTGATCCTTGTAGCTCGCTTAGTGTGGTGGGTGACCCGTACACTTTTATAGATATATTTTTAGCAAGCATGCATGAATATGGAAAATAAAGGCATGAAAAATGCTTCAAGTAGAAAATATTTAATATCATGAAAAACCATTTGGATTATGTACAGAAAGCTGAATAAAGCTTCTCTACCATAGGCAGCTACTCTAGTCCCAAACTGCTCTGCGAAAGCTTATCTAGAGACTGAGACCCCTACCTGGAAGGGAAGGCTAGGATGCATATTCTAAAAATTCCTGGGTAGCAAAATGTAAAGGCTGCCGCGGCCGTCTGTGGCGAGGCAAATATTTAGCTTATACATTCATATTAATGTCCCTATTTTGGGGTCGGATTCTCAGACATACAGTATATACGATCGACTCCCTCCACTATCAACTCGCTCTTGGAACCCGAATTTGTTTTTATAGGATGGATGAGGAGCGTGTAGAACTTACCATGTCTTGTGTTTATCCACAAATCGGATAATTTTTTACCATATATATATATATATATATATATATATATATATATATATATATATATATATATATATATATATATATATATATATATATATATATATATATTTTTAAATAGGAAGGGCATGGAAAGGAGTGATGAATATTCCGTTGTCTTTACATCTTCCTACAACGAGAAGTCTAAGGTAAGACAGGAATCGATCGCACTGTAAATATGTCTGTGAATTCGGGCCCTGCTTGGGATGGGAGACGTTGCAATGCCTCTTCCTTAGCAATAAAGTTTCCATCTTATACCTTACTGTCCGAGACTGTGTCAGTAAGCCGTGGCGTGTTCAGGTGCAAGAGTTATGCCCATGCCTTGAAAAGATGTTTATTAGGGAGATGATCCAGGTCAAGCATAAACTCTTGTATCTTCGCAGCAAACAGCTTTTCCAATTGTTGGCTCAATTTTCCCACCTTACTTTCACTTATATGTTATGTGTACCTGTTTAGTATCGACACAGTTTGTACCAGCTGCATACATGGGGATTATTTTAAGTATAATCTGCAAAATAAATGGCTGAGAAAGAGGCGTTACGAAATCTCCAAGACCGACTAGACGTTTGGCCTTAAGCACTGCACACAAGCGTATAAGTACTTAATGCCAAACACACACAGTCACACTCACACAGTCACATGCACATCAGTACACAGTACCACATTCACTCACACACACACACACACACACACACACACACACACACACACACACACACACACACACACACACACACACACACACACACACACACACACACACACACACACACACACACACATTGCCACAAGCGCACACTGTCACACGTTCGGTAGGGACATAATAGAATCTTGCTGTAAGCTTTAGGAAACATACTGAGAGGTTATCCATATGAAAACGGAAACTAAAATGAAGTTATTCATTATCATCATCTAATCCTGTGTTGCCCCACGAGGAGCGTAGAAGCCCGAGCCTAGGCAAGTTGGTCCTGATATCTAAGATGAGAGTGACCAGCCTCACTCATCCCTGAATGGCATTACGTGAGTAATAAACCCCAACCACCTCTTGAATATAAACCTACAGAGGCTCAGTCCGATTCGAGTGCCTTAATTACCCATTAAACCACTAGGCGCCATAATTTGGTTATATGGTTACCCCTAGCGTAATAAATGGTTTCCTGGTGTACAGGAAACCAATTGGCTTGTCATCAGTGCAGAGTTACCCACAAGCAGATGGAAAGGGAAAGAATAAAGGAAACAAATACAGAAGAGGGAGTGTAGAATCACCCGTAGGCATAAGGAAGAGGAAAGAATGAAGGAACAAAGACAGAAGAGGACGAAAGGAAGGGACGGGAGAAGAGAGGAAAGGGCAGTCACCCGAGAACAGCACTACATCGAATGAGTGGATGGTGAGCTCCCCCACCTACCACCTTGTTATTATTATTATTATTATTATTATTATTATTAATGTTGTTAGTGAAAGCTTACAGTAATATATATTGGTTCAATAATACTGACAGTAAATTAAGAAAACCCTCCTCCCTCATTAAAAAAAAAAAAAAAAAGAGCATTATAAGTTCCTATCACTGGCCATTGTTAAGAAGGCAGCATTATCCATTCGTTGTCCAGATTTTGTCAACTGCAGTACTGAAGTTATGAATCATTTAATATAGTGTCCTTTGTCTTTATCATCTTATAAATAACTTCACCAGTATATAGTGTTGTTCTGGCACTCCATGGTATTTTTACTGACAAAAAGTTCAGATATAACTATTCTCATCTGACAATAATATCGGTAAGTTAATGTGACTGCAATCGACAGCAGTTAGGACGACCTGTGTTTGGCAAGAGTACATTACCGTCATCATCATCATCATCATCATCAGTCACCGTAATTCCGACTGAAAAACTGAGTAGGTATATGTTTTCTGCTCTAGAAATACCCATCTGGACATGATGTATCTCAAAAATCATCTTCAAAATCAAATGGAATAACCTTCGATGCAAGAGCTCTAGAAGGAATACATATCTTGAATCTGTATAGGCAACACCATCTCAGTTTAGTCAATACCATGTTAAAGGCGACACCTCAGGCACCGTCACTTTAATATCAACACTGCAGAGGCAAGTCAGGAAATCGATTGTGAAATGCTCGCAAAAGTAATTCCAAGTATCGGGGTTAAGTGTTTGACGTTAATCTCCTCGTTACTCTTGACGCATTACTTCAGTCCTGCTATCGTTAAACGGGTTGCTTAGCCTGAAGAAGATGCCTTATTGACTCATTTAATCCCTTCAGTGCGATTACGACTTTATTTTACATTGATTTTAGTGCATTATTGCGGCCGCCAGATAATTTTGTTATGATTGGAAGGAACTTTTCGGAATACAGAAACTTTGCAGAGAACAAGAGTATTTGGCAATGAGTACTAGGACTAGGGTGAAATGAAGCGGTAATAAATGTTACAAATACTCTCTATACTACTGAGAAAGGTTATGTAAGTGAAATACGTTCCTCTCAGCCCATAGACTTTTGGGTTTCGACATAACCTTGTCTTTGTTTCCTTTTTTCCTGTTTCATCCGCTTTCTTTTTCTTTAATCGATCCAGCAAGTAACAAGTCACCACAATATCCGCCTCAATATGCTTCTTATCCACCATTGTAACGCCGTTGTTCTAACCTGACTAAGTTGCCAAAGCTTTTTCAATTCAGGCGCTTATCATGTTGTCAGATTGGAGGGTCAGTTTGCCTAATCATCAAGGAATCTCATCCCTACCTCATTTCTAAGGGTCATAGAATTTCATGCAGACACGATCTGATATTCATTTTGTGGAAGCTACCCAGTTTTGTCGCGTGAAAACCCGCTGACTAGTAATCAAGAATAATCATTCCTTCATCATAATAGTTCATCAAACTACTTGCTGACACGAAGTAGTCTTCAAGCTGTGGGAGAGGCTCAGTTCCATCATGGGAAACAGACCACCTACAAACAAGGTACAGCACAACACTACCACTTTTCCTGTTACACGCTCTCTTCCGAACTGCCTTTACAGACCCTTCACGAACATACAGCCACCAACTTATGAACAACTTGTAGAGTACACTGCGGTGTCTTTTCCTGAACAACAACATTCGAAAATGGAAAGTGATCAGTGTGGAAGAGAGAGAAGAAAATCGATACATTGACTTTACATCACGAATCCATGACCTCTGTAAATAAAAAATGGTATCAGCACACAAAGTACACATCGGAAGTATCTTCGTGATCAATCCCAAACCAAAGCTAAGAATGTCGAGTTAGAAAGACTGGAACAGGAATGACCTACCCAACGTCCCACCGCGAAGCTCTCTTCATTCATTACACCAGCCTCAGACTGACCGCGTGATTAATTCCTGCATTAAGGAGAAATCTCCTAATCTGAATTAAGTCTTCCGACGACAACAAGAATGAAGCATAGAAGACATCATGGCATTTAACAGATTGCTGGATTTTGTTTCTAACCTGCTTATATACGAAATTTCTCTCTTTAGTTCAACATAATCGTCTGACTGGATCCAGTTTTTAAGGAAACGTCATCATGTTAATAGCCAGACAGACATATAGGTATATAGAAAGATACACTAACAAACAGATAGACAGATAGGCCGCCAGATAGTTAGTATATAATGTGTTTAACTGTCGTAGTCTGAGGTCTTAAAGTTAACAGACCGAGCAATGACCTTAACAACAAGCCTCAGAGAACACTGGACACTTAGCGATTTGTGGACCTGGTGGGAGGGGGGAGTGGGGACAGAGGGGGCGGTGAACCAAGGGAAGGGGCTGTGAAGATAAGAGAAGGGAGGAGGACACACGGGAAGGGGAGAAGGGCGTTGTGGAGCTAGAAGGAAGGCTCAAAGAGATGGGACTTTAGGCTTGGGAATTAAAAAGAGGGACTAAAGGGAGAGGGTTCAAAAGAATGGGGCTCTGGGCTTGGGATGACTGCAAAGAGAAAGGGAACTGTGGACTGAGGAGTGGGGAAGAGGGTTTAAAGTTCAGGGGAGCATGTGAGAAAGGGAACTCGAAGGAAGGGAGCTGTAGGTTGAGAAAGAGGACTCTAGGATTGGGTATGAACAAGAGGGTTCAGATGGAGGAAGATCTGAACTGGGAAAAAGGAAGGAAGGCTCAAAAGAGGGACTCACAGGGATAGGAGTGTGAGCTGGGAGGTGAGGAAGATTCAGATGGGTAAGGCTGTGGAATGGAGAATGGGGGGAAGGGTTCAGAGGAGACAGCATAAACAGAGTGAGGAGAGACTCTGGGGTGGGGAGGAGTGCACAGGGAGGAGGGAACCTTAACCTCAAGTGTGGGTTGGAAAAGAGGTAGGGGTGGACAATCAAAACTATAAAAAATAAAGTCACTTCTCTCTCTACTAGCAAGTCTGCCACGATGGAAACAACTGGTTGGCAATTCAGTGGGCATTTATTTCCGTATTCCTAAAGTGTAGAATACTGAGAGCATTAAGTGTCGTTTGCCTGCATGTCACGTTACAGAACGCATTTAATTGTGTAGGAGAGAAAACAAGCACAGTTAACTGTCATCTTGGATTTGACAGATGATTTTCAGAAACCGAGGGCTTGTTTACACATTCGAGATCTCAACATTAATAAAGAATACAATGTTAATCTATATTCTGATGATCTGATTTATGTATGACTTGTTGTTTTTTACCGTAACACAGCAAAAACGGCTCAACCTAGCGCAGTTTTTGTTAGAGCATGGTACCGTTAAAATGCCCTAACTTGAATAAAGCAATTTCCAGGCCAATCGGGTCACCGGTTCCCGAGCTATGACTCGTATCTGGCCCTTTTGTTTCTAGTTTAGTATTTGCTTTTTAGTGGAAAGGATGGATTCGTACTTCGTCCGGCTTTGAAACTACCAGCATGACTGGAGAGAGAAGAGGAACGTGTTTGTTGTATTATCACTCTCTCGCCTCTCCTTCCTCCCTCCTTATACTCCTAAAATTGTGTACTATAATGCTCTAGAATAATTTAGTATAATAGCAAACACTACTATCCTGCCTCTCTCTCTCTCTCTCTCTCTCTCTCTCTCTCTCTCTCTCTCTGTTCTCAACGGGTGTCCCAGCAGGATAAAAATAAGGGAAAATTTCTCGTTCCGTCTTGCTCACTTCAAATTTTTTTTACATTTCGACTGAAAACAGAAACTGACCTGACATCGAGAGGAGACCGCCAAAAGTGGCCTTGAAGCGAGTGTCTTGTAAGTCGCTTTATTAGTAAATCAGAACTAACACTGTTAAAAATCTGCCCACAGACATACGAGAGTAGTAGTGTTCTCTTGACTCGAATATTCACCAAGGAATGTTTTCAGAACCCAATAGGAATTTACATTTTTATAATTTTTCGATTGATAATGCACAGCTTGCGATTTTTTTTTTTTTTTTTTTCAAAATATAAATCTGTGAACAGTCAGCAAACGACAGAAAAAATGCATAGATTTCTTTAAAACTTTGTGTATAACAAGTATTTTTCTACAGCCTGTTTTTATATTAGCAATTTCCTCAAACCCAGAATGTTATAGTAATTTCATGTTTGCAAGGCTCATGATTTCCCCAGAACTTTGACTATAAATCTGTCCATTTCGTTAAACTCTGTTGTACAGTACATGTAGCAGTTTGATCAAACCCCTGAATACACACACAAAGCAGTATTCTCATATTTCTAAATACACAATTAGTAATTTCATAGGAAACGTTGTTTTTTCAAAACTCAAAGAGTACATGTACCTATTTTTCCTTCATTTTCAGCTCTTCACTGTCCGGTAAATACAGTAACTTTTTCGTAGGTTTGCATTTAGCAATTTTTTCAGCTCCCGAAGGTACTTCTAGCAATTTCTCTAAAACCTGAATTTACTTCACGCAGTTTCCTCACGATACAGTGGTATACGTAAAGCAGTGTCTTCAGACTTCAAAGGTGCCGCTAGCAGTTTCCTGACAACAGTGAATGTACATTTCAGCAATTTTCTTAAAAGCTCGAATGTACATCTAGCAAATTATTAAGACAAGGAGGACTTCTCTCCATTGCGGCCGAACTGCCGTCCTGGCCAGATCGATCGCTGGTGTCGCTCCGGGAGACAGAACAGGTAATAGCGTCCGCCGGGGAGACAAGAATTTCAACAATGCAAACGCCAGCCGCACCGCTATAAATAGACCTTCCCGCGACCGCTCAGCTGGGGAACAGGGGAACTGGGCGGCGGTAAACTGGACTGTGAGGGACTGGCGCTGTGTGTGGGTGTGTTTGTGTGTGTGTGTGGGTGTGTGTAGGCTTTGTGTTTTGATGTTGAGGTGTGTGCAAGTTTTTTTATTGCTGTGTGTGTGTGCAAAGTGTCTTTGACTGATGTTACAAAGAGAAACTGATGTGTTCTTCGCGCTTTTAGTGTTACTGGACTCTGAGGAACTGGTGATGTGTGAAGGTGTACATGTGAGGTTTGTGGGTCGTGTGTGAGTTTTGTGGAGATCTGGCTGGCTGGAGGTTGCCTAAGAAAAGCTAATTACCTCCGCCAAGGAGGTTATGTTTCTTTGTGAATGTTTTTCGCAGATTTGGATGACGATTAGCTTGAGTGTAGAGAACTGGTACTGTGTGTGTGGGTGAGTGAGAGACATGTGTGACTGGGAATGCCTAAAAAAAAAAATATCTATCTATCTATCTATCTATCTACATCAATCAGTCTATCTATCTATCTGTCTATCTATCCATCTATCTATATATGTATATACATTTTTTTGTGTTTGATCGCGTAACTGGGCTGTGTGGAACTGGAAGTGTGTGTGTAGTTGTCTGTGTGTGTTGGATGTGTTTGAGAGATGTGGTTAAGTACTGGTGCATGTGGGACGGTTGAGTATTAGTGACTGTGAAAAATGTATGTTGATGTCCTTCGTGTATTAGGACTGCGGGGTTCTGGTAGAGAGAGAGAGAGAGAGAGAGAGAGAGAGAGAGAGACTGTAGCTCTCTCATCGTCATGGCAACTCTCACTTGGGGCAGGATTTGAGTATAAGCCACTTGTAATTTTAATTTCATATTGCAATAGGTATTCGGAAGGGGTACAGCAAAGGAGTTAGGTTGCCAGTACACGTCCACAAGGGAATTCCTCTCTCTCTCTCTCTCTCTCTCTCTCTCTCTCTCTCTATATATATATATATATATATATATATATATATATATATATATATATATAGTGTATACACACACACACACACACACACACACACACACACACACACACACACAATAGCGTTAATGAGTGTAAACTGGTTAATCAGTTTTACCGGTAACAACTGAACATTAATGAACAAATTAAAAAAAATTTCTTGAACTGAACAGCAGAAAAGAGCTAAAAAAAAGCGACTTAGTGACCAGAACCAAATGTCATTTCGTGGCCCATTGGCGCGAAATACGGTACATGCAGCTTACATATTATTTCGGCTAACGTAAACTTGGTATATGCCCAAGAGAATCCTAACACACACACACACACACACACACACACACACACACACACACACACAAGTAAAGTTGTCACGATTAACTTCTGATTTTTAATTAAGAAGTTCGTTTATATTTTACTTTATGACCGACGATTTCTTTCAGTCAGGAGAAACCTACTGTAGCTGTGTATGAATGATTTGTAGTTGATATTATGGCTACCGTCAAGGGATTTCGTTCATGATGTCAGCAAACGAATTTTTCCCTACCTCTTAATAAAACTGGCCATTCCGTTTAATTTACCGACAGTCTGTAAGTTATTTTTTTTAACCATTTTTATGAAACTTAATTGGCGTTCACATCATCTTTGGAATTCAGTTAGTCTTGTCTGGTGCTTTAATACCCTACATTTTTCGATGGAATGGTAGAAGTTCATCGCAGATAATCTAACAAATTTGAAAGCATCTTCGGTGTTTTCAAGTACCTTCACATAATGGGCATGATTCTCTCAGCTTCTTGATAATATTATATAATAACAATATTATGTTCAGGAAGTGAGGAATGCCATGAAGAGGATGAAGGATGGCAAGGCAGTGGGCCCAGATGGTATACCAGTGGAAGCATGGAGGAGCTTAGGAGAGATGGCTGTGCGTGGTTTACCAGATTATTTAACAAAATCCTGGAGGGTGAGAGGATGTCGGAGGAGTGGAGAAAAAGTATTCTAGTTCCGATTTTCAAGAACAAGGGTGATGTGCAGCTGCTGCAGCAACTACAGAGGTATAAAGCTGATCAGCCATGCAATGAAGATATGGGAAAGAGTGGCAGAAGCTAGGCTGAGAAGAGAAGTCAGTATCTTCGAGGAGCAATTTGGTTTCATGCCAGGAAGAAGTACCATAGATGCCATAGTTGTTTTGAGAATGGTGATGGAGAAGTACAGAGAAGGCCAGAAGGAGTTGCATTGTGTGTTTATAGACTTGGAGAAGGCTTATGATAGGGTACCGGGAGAGGAGCCGTGGTACTGTATGAGAAAGTCAGGAGTGGCAGAGAAGTACGTGAGGGTGGTGAAGGACATGTACGAGGATAGTGTAACAGCAGTGAGATGTGCAGTAGGAGTGACTGAGGGTTTCAAGGTGGAGGTGGAATTGCATCAAGGATCGACTTTGAGCCCCTTCTTGTTTGCAGTGATGATGGACAGATTGACAGATGAGATTAGACAGGAGCCTCCGTGGACAATAATGTTTGCGGACGACATTGTGATATGTAGTGAGAGCCGGAATAAAACTGAGGCAGAGCTTGAGAGATGGAGATATGCACTGGAGAGAACGGGAATGAAAGTAAGCAGAAGCAAGACTCAGTACTTGTGTATAAATGAGAGAGATGACAGGGGAACCGTGAGGCTGCAAGGTGTAGAGGTGGCAAAGGTAGATGAATTCAAATACTTGGGGTCAGCTGTACAAAGTAACGAAGAGTGTGGTAGAGAGGGAAAAAAGAGAGTGCAGGCGGGATGGAGTGGGTGGAGAAAGGTGACAGGAGTGATCTGTGACAGTAGGGTCTCTGCAGAAATGAAAGGGAAAAGTTTATAAGACTGTAGTGAGGCCAGCCATGTTGTACGGAATGGAGACAGTACCACTGACAAAAAGACAGGAGGCACAGTTGGATGTAGCAGAATTGAAGATGTTGCGTCTTTCACTAGGAGTGACGAGGTTGGACAAAATTAGAAATGAACATATTAGAGGGACAATGCACGTAAGTCAGTTTGGGGACAAAGCTAGAGAGGAGAGACTGAGATGGTTTGGACATGTGCGGAGAAGGGATGAGGAGTATGTCGGGAGGAGGATGCTGGATATGGAGTTACCAGGCAGGAGAAAGAGAGGAGGGCCAAAGAGAAGGTTTACGGATGTAGTGAAGGAGGACATGCGGGTGGTAGATGTAAGAGAAGAAGATGCAGAAGACAGAGTCAGATGATCCGCTGTGGCGACCCCTAAGGGGAGAGCCGAAAGGAGAAGAAGAAGATTTATTTTCTGCATGATTTATACCAGAAATGACATGTTTCCTACTGGTAATGACTTTTGTATCTCACTGTTATTATAATGGATACGGTAACAGCAATACATACCGTAAAACAACTATGCAAGTAATTTCTTTTTTGCAGGTGGTAGTGAGTGCTGTGTTCCTCTAATTTTCATATTTCATTGTTATTGTAATGGATAACAGTAAATGTATCATCTATGAAACCTGTGACATCAGTCTGTTTTCTGAATTATTCTCGACACTTTGTTTCTCACTCGTAGTAGCTTTTGTATCTTTATGTGCTAATTGCAGTAATGGTTAATGACACTGAATAATAGAACCAAGTATAGTTCCTCTCCCCCTCCACACCCACCGCACACAAGCACACCACCCCTCTCATCCCCCAGTTACACCACCCACTAAAACAAACCTTCTCTCTTCCACTCTCCTGCCTCGCCACAGGGACTCGCCAGCGCCTTGTCTCACCTACAGTAGCCTCTATCACCTAAAGCATCATCATCACCGTTTACCTTTAGCCTTACCTCTCCTCGCCTGCCTTCTTGCCCACTCCTCACCTGTTAGTCTCAGCAGCTTCGGCGTAAAGGTTTTCCAGAAGGCACATTTTTTAAGTCTGGGTCCCCTTCCCGTGACACTGTTGTTGACGGCCAGCGTGAGGTACTCCCGGTTGGTGGTGGTGTGGACGGGCCAGTGGGTTTGGGTCCACACGCTCTCACTCCCCTCGCTTGGGTTCCTGGGTACATGGGGGGGATGGTGACATAAAGTGGACGGGACAGCTTTGGGAAACTCCATTGACTGTTAGCTCTATTATTGTAGGAAGCGTTCATTCTTCTGACAGCTGGAGGAATTATCTCGTGAATCTTATACTGTATACTGCATTACATATATGACAGCATAGTTATACATTTTTTTTAACCCATAATGAGAAAAGAACTCCACTAAGTTTTATTTTTGTAAGGCAAATTCAGTTATCTGTCAGCTGTAGAAATTATACTGTGAGTCTTATATACAGTGTCTCCTTTATTTTAGCACAGGCATGAATTTTTATTATGTCGTTAAGAGACCTTTACTACATTTCAAAACAATAATTTGCTTTCAGTATCTAACACTCAAATGACAAGTATGTATTGAATAATAACAATAATTTGTTTCGAATATCTAACACTCAAATGACAAGTATGTATTGAATAATAATGTTCTTTCGTTACTGAAGTACTGTATATTCACTTACCTGCAAAATGGTGTATATTGTATGGGAGTAACAGTGCTAAATATGTGAGATAAAAGTAATGCACGATATAAAGGAAATACCCAAGTTAACACTGAATTTATCATTGTGACAGTAAGCATAGGTAATTTTTACTGTGCGTACTCATCGTGAAAAACAATTCCAAGTCTACTTTTATATCATGAGATTTGACATTCGTCGTTATTTACGTTCTGTGATTTATATATTGTACAAGTAAGCTGGTAATTGTATATTTTGAAAACATCGTAGTGACGATTTATACTGCAAATATTAAGCTATTATATTACCTGAGTCCGGCCCTAAACTCACCCAGTCTTGGCAAAGTTGGCCCAATAGGTCATAATGCGTCGTGAAAGCTCCTGCTCCTCCAGTGTGTAGTCATTATCGGGGTTCAGAGGGAGACCGAAGATGTAACTGATTTCGTCACCATGTAAGACACCCGTCCACTTAGGCCACAAGTTCTGGGACGAGCGATGTGTGTAGTAGTACATATACACATTGTTTCCGGCAAGGGCATAGTAGTAAGCAAACTCATTGACGTTGCAGGTGAAGTGGTAGTCTCCCACCATCTTGTCAATGGCGTTGCGGTACATGGCGCCTTCGTTATTGGATTGCCAGTCGGTATATTCAAACATGATTGCCTGACGGACCACCTCGTTGAAATATGGGTGTAGATCTTTGACTGAAGCCTCAAACTGACGACGGCTCACCATGACGTTCTCTTCTCGGCGGAAGATGTCAGTAAGGAAGTACATGATAAAATAGAAGCCTTCTTCCGTGTTGCTGCCCATCATGATGTTTGTCTTCTTGAAGTTGTATTCCCTGAGAGATTTGCTAGGTCGTTGGTCGAGGAAAGCACCGTCAATGATGGGGACGAAGGGGAAATCGCATATTCCTGATGAGGGTTCATTCATGACCAAGCGTGATGCATTGGTTTCACGCAGACATTGGATGACCATAGTAAGGTTCTCGCGGTGATGAGGGCAACCCACGGCTTCGGCAAGCCGCAGTCCACGCAGGATGCTCTCCTCCTTTGGGATGATGGCCCAAGGAGCGGTTGCTGACCCCGACTGCATGATGGCCTGGCTGAAGAGGTTGCGGGAGAGAGGCGACAGGAGGTGCATACTGACGCTCACGGCGCCAGCAGACTCGCCGAAGAGTGTTATGTTATCGGGGTTGCCACCGAAGAAACGAATATTGTCATGGATCCACTGCAGTGCCATCAGCTGATCGAAGAGACCGGCGTTGCCAGGGACGTCAGAGTTCATCATGTAGAGGAATCCCAGGGAGGCGACTCTGTACTGCGGAGCAACAACAATCACGTTCTGTTCCGCCGCCAGCATCTTGTAGTCGTAAACATCGAGAGTGGAGGTGCCAGAATAGAAGCCTCCTCCGAATATCCACACCATGACTGCAGCGTTACGTGGCCGCGGTTTTGGCACCACCACATTGAGGTAGAGGCAATCCTCGCTTATCTCCGTGTTTGGGTTCCACATCGTCGCGCCCTGGAAATCACCAAAGAATGTATCGTGCACCTGAATGCATGACTTAGGCAGCGTGGTGGTGTTCTTCACGCCGTGCCAGCGGTCGATTGGTCGAGGATGACGAAAGCGGAGGTCTCCAACGGGTGGCTGGGCGAAGGGGATGTTGTACCAGGCATCAACTTGACGCCCAGTGGAGGTCTGCAGCGTAATGCCCCTGACGGCGCCCTTCAGCGTCTGCACCACCAGCGGATCATATGCCCAGGCACTGCAGATCGCGGCCACCACCAGCCACGCCGCCACCGCCACTCTCCGCCACGCCATCACTCTGAAATAAAAGTACCATATATTACCCTCGTATAAGACAGGGGCGAAGGATATTCATAACATCTAGTGGTTTAATACTGTATGTAAGTACCACTTGATACTATTGTATTTGCAACGCTTTTCTCAGCTTGCGACATCTTGTGGTTACATAATGTATATAAGTAGGCAAAGTGTTATGCACTTTTACCACTCAGCAGCAACAACGTGCATAACACAGTAGGCTATATGTTTAATAATATGGAGAATTTGCCTAACGCAAGTGTACCTGAGTTCGATGGAGCAGCTTTTGAATATAAAATATAAATGTACGTATTTTTCATGAATCGTCATCGTCATCATCATCATCATCATCATCATAAATATGCAAACCCTACATAAAAGAGAAGTTTCATGAGAATGGTAAACTCCAGTATTATTTTTTTCCCCGATCTGTTGGACCGAAGTTTTGACAGGCTAGTGAGCAAAGTGAAAAAGCTTCCTCCTAAATGTTTATGAAATACTAACATTCACAAGATACCACGTGCGGAGGAAATCTTGCATCACACATCAAAGTCCCCGGGAGAAGCTTTTCATTCGCTGGCCCTGGTGTGTAGTGAGGCAACATCTCAGCAGTTTCATTTTTCCGAGTCCAGATTTTATTTTCCAGGCTCTTAGTGCTTTCACTGGGGTTGATCTGTCTACCTGTCTGTCTGTCTGTCCATCTGTCTATCTTTTATCAATCTGTCTGTCCATCAGTCTTTTATCTGACTACCGGTATCTATCTATCTGTCTGTCTGTCTATAACCAGGCGTCTTAATCTCGGAAGGGGTAGCAACGAACAAAGTATCGCCTCTTTGTCGTCCCTTCCTCCGTCACCAGGTAACCATTTGTCCATTAAACACCACTCACATATACTACACCACCTAGTCCCTCCACCACATTCTCGGTCACTCTCTCCTCCTCTCTCCCTTCACCCCAACCTCGGTATCCCTCTCCCTCCCTAACCCTCCACATCAGTTGCATAGCTACACTCCTAGTCAGTTTCTCACTCTCCAATAGCTCCACTTGGTGATTGGTGTACCGCGTATTATTCAGGCCAAGACCAAATATAGTTCAACTGAGAGAGGATCATAGCAGTCAGAGGCGTGTATAACTGTCTCCATTAACTATTTTTTTTTCTACTGTTGGTACATTCAGAAATTTTACTCTATATTGAAAAAGACTATTCTGTTAAATGGAAAAAAAAATCCCAGAGTCCAAGGCGCTGTAATGGAAGCAAAACGCCGCTGGGTGAAATCAGAAATCCGCGGCCCTTCCCTAATAAGAGGATATCCGCGACATTACTTTAAATACGGGTTTGAATAACTGGGTCTACGGCCGTATTCTGGCCACGGGAGACTTCGTAATGCCTCATCCTTAGCGATTTATTATGCATACTACACCTTGATATACTAGAGCTATTTATGAACTTATATCGTATTGGTTTGCTAGAGGAACTTAGAAGGGGACAAAAGTAATAATATGCAAAATCATTCGGTGAGTAAAAGGTGTAACGAAAATTCCAAAACCCTTTACAATACGACCCGAAACTGTAGCCTATTGCTTCGAGGTTATGTTAGGTCATCTAGGTTTGGTCTGGGCGGCTGGTCTCCTCTCTGCTCTGCGTTTCGTGGATGTAGCGCTAAATATACGGATCCACAAAAAGAAAAAATAGTAAATCACACGACAAGGAAGAACATGCACACGACCACACAAACCAAGACCAAAATAGAGCAGGATCTGATGTTCCAAGGAGAGAGAGAGAGAGAGAGAGAGAGAGAGAGAGAGAGAGAGAGAGAGAGAGAGAGAGAGAGAGAGAGAGAGAGAGAGAGTGTGAGAGAGAGAGAGAGAGACTGTAAAGCTATCACAGTGTTTGCTCATTCAGCTGGAACTTAAACTAAATGGAACGATACTTTATGAAGAATAGACAAAATAATAAGACAAATAAGACGAAAGAATATGCAAAAGTACTAGCGACGATGGAAACGAAAATAAAGAAAAAAATGATAATACTGAGATAAATAAAGAAATGACCGCAAATTGAATAAAGGAAGGGGAAGAGGTAAGACAAAGAGTGCAAATTAGGAGGATAAGAGAGGAGAGACAAAGGGAATCATGGAAGAAGGTGGGAAAACACAAGATGAAACGAGAGAGACAAAGGGGAAGGGGGAGAAAAGAGGAGAGGAAAAGAAAACGGAGGGAGGGAGGGAAATAGGTGGGAGCAGAAGAAAGGATGGAAGAGGGAGGAATAATAAAGAGGAAAGACAAGGAGAAAGGATGGGAAGGCAAGTACATAAAAGAGATAAAGGTGAACAGGGAAGAACGAGAGAAAAGGCAATGATGGAGAAGGAGGACGAGAGATGTAGTAGAAGAACGAGAGATGTAGGAGGAGAACGAGAGATGAAGGAGGAGGACGAGAGATGAAGGAGGAGAACGAGAGATGAAGGAGGAGAACGAGAGATGGAGGAGAACGAGAGATGGAGGAGAACGAAGAGGCAGATGAAGAACAATACAGAAGAACATGAAGAAAAGGAAAACAAAAACAACAAAGACAGGGAATAAACAGAGGAAGAATAAAGAAAATACAGAGGCTATAAAAGAAAGACAAAGATTACGAGAGAAAAAAAAGAAGAAACCAAAGGGCAAAATAGAGGCCGCAGGAAACAAGGGTAAAAACAAAGAACAAAAAATGGACGACAAGAAAATGAAATGAGACAGAGGGTGGGGAGGAAGTGTGTGTGTGTGTGTGTGTGTGTGTGTGTGTGTGTGTGTGTGTGTGTGTGTGTGTGTGTGTGTGTGTGCGAGAGAGAGAGAGAGAGAGGAGGGCATTTTCACTTCCACTTCTCATTATTTTCTTCTCTCCTCCTCTCCCTCTTCTTTCAGTTCTAATTTCCTTCTCGTCCTTCCTCTCCTCTTGCTCTTCTTGGACCTCTTTTCCTCCTCTTCCTCTTCTTCTTCGCCTCCTCCTAACTCTTCCTCACCTGGATCTCCTTTCTCTCATCTTTACCTTCTTCTTCAATCCCTTTTCCACCTCTTATTTCATCTATTTTCCTCACCTTTTCTTCCACTCCTCTTTACCTCCTCTCTAACTCTTCTTCACCTGTTATTTCAGCCTCTTCATTAATTGTTTATCTTTCTCATTCTTTTTACCTCCACCTAATCTTTCACTTCACCTCTTCTACTCTTCCTCTTCTTCACTTCATCCTTATATTTGTTATCTTTCTTCTTCATTTCTTTTAGTTTATTTCTCTCCAGCGTCTCTCTCTCTCTCTCTCCCCAATTCCTGTCTTCCTCTTCAGTCATTTTTAATCTTTCCGTCCATTTATCCTCCCATCTTCAGTTTTCCCTTATTCCAAAATCTCTTTTCTCCACCTCTCATTTTCTCTCTCTCCTGTCTTCTTTCTTCCTCTCTCTCCCTCCTTCCTTCTTCCTTCCTTTTCTCTCTCTCCTCCTCCTCCTCCTCCTCGTCCTCCTCCTCCTCCTCCTCCTCCTCCTCCTCCTCCTCTTCTTCTTGCCCTCCTGCCACTCTCGCCTCTCAGGGGATCCGTCAAGAGGCTGGACCTTAGGGGGGAAGAGGAGAGGAGGTGAAGGGAGAGGAGAGGAGGTGAGGAGAGAGGAGAGGAGGTGAGGGGAGAGGAGGGGAGATGAGGTGAGGAAGGGAGATGAGAGGAGAGAAGAAGTGGAGTGGAGGGGCGGAGAGAAAAATATGGATATGAGAGGAGTAAGGAGACGAAACGAAGGGAGGAGGGAGAGGTGAAGAGAAGAGAGGAAAGAAGAGGAGGGAAGAAGAGAAGGAGAGAAGAGGAATTACGAAGAGCAGAGGAAAAAGAGGAGAGGAGGGGAAAAGAGAGAAGACGAGAGGAGGAGAGAGAAAAGGAGGAGAGAAAATGGCGATAGGGGAAGGCAGATGTGAGAGGAGTGGGGACAGCAAGAGAGGAAGGGAGATGGGATTCTGAGAGGAGGAAATGAGGTCGGCTAGGGAGGATGGAAGAAGAGGAAGAGAAGTAGGAGGAGGAGAAGGAAGAGTAGTACTGGAAGAGATGAGAGGATTTATTGAAGAGAGTAGGGGGGAAGGTAAGGGAGAAAGAGGAGACAGGAGAAAAAATGGAATGCATGAGGAAGGGACGAGATGACAGAAGAAGAGATGGGAAGGAGAGGAAGGAAGGGGGAGTTAAAGAGGAGGGGAGAAAAGGAGTAGAAGAGAGGAGGGGAGAAAAGAAGAGGGGAAGAATAGCCATGAGCAGAGCAGAAAGAGAATTATATGACAAAAGGGAAAAGAGATTGGGAGAGGGGGTACTGGGGAAGAGAGGGGGGGATACAGAAAGAAAAGATGGGAATGAAAAGAGAAAGAGGAACGACATGGAAGGGAGAGGAAGAGGAAGAAGTGTGGGGAAAATTAACTAAAAGAATGGGAGGAAAGGAGATTTGGGAGAAAAGTGAAGAGGGAGAAGAAAAGAGAAGAGAAAAGGAGAAGAGAAGAAAGCAAATAAAGAGGAGGGTAGAATTGGAGAGGGAGAATGAAATACAGAAGCCTAGTAGAAAGGGAAGCTGGAGGTAAAAAAAAAAAGAATATATATGTGTATATAGATAGATAGATAGATAGATATAGATAGATAGATAGACAGGCAGATAAGAAAAAAGAGGAGGAAGAAGGAAAAAAGTGGACGAATGGGGAGATGAGAAAAAGGAGAGAAATTTTAAATAAGGAGTGGAGAAAATTGGGAGATAGGAAGATGGGAGGAGAGAGGAGTTGGTAAGATAAGACGTGAGAGATAAAGTTAGGAGGGAAGAGAGAGATAAAGTTGGGAGGGAGAGGCGAAACTGGGAGATAAGAAAGAAGAACAAGAGGAGATAAGAGGAGTTGGGAGAGATTAAGAATACATACTAGGATGAGAGATGCGGAGATGAAAAATAAGGGAGGTAAATTATAAGGAAGGAAGAAAATTGGGGGAAGAGAGGAGATGTGAAATAGAAGAAAGAAACATCTAAGAAAGAGAGGCGAAAAGGAAAGTAAACAGGAGGAGAAGAATATGAAGGATTAGATGCGATAAGGAGGGTGAGATAGGAGGAGGGATGAGATGCAAGGTAGGAAGTGAGAAGAGAGAGGAAGGAGAATAGAAAGGGGATGAGATGAGAGGAAGGAAGAAGGGACAAGAGAAGAAGTGGAGAGAAAATAAGTAGAAAATGATGAGGCGAAGAACAGAGGAGAGAGAAGAGAAGGGAGATGAGAGAAAGGAAGGACCGGGGTAAAGGGAAGTTAAAGAAAACAGAGGGGAGATATTTACCTTGGATAGCATGAGAGGAAGGAACAGGGATCGGGATAAAGAGGACGGGAAGGGGAAGGGGAAATAAGAGGAAAGAGAAAACAGGATATGGTGAGAGAGAAGGGGGAGGAGAAGGAGGGAGGAGAAAGGGAAAGTTGGGACACTAATCGCTTTAAAGATTTACTGCTACTGATCCCGTTGGTTGTGAGGGGGAGACGGTGGTGCAGTGGTAGTATAGCCAACTCCAAACAGGAAGAATATCAGCCTGGACAGACCTGGACAAAATCTGTTTCCCTTAAGTTCCCGCTCACACAGCTGTACGATTGAGAACCTGGATATAAATCTGACTCTTGTGTGTCGTATTCAGTGGGAAGATGAGAACTTAAACCTTAAAAAAATGTTAAGCTGCCATAAGGACCCACGTTCAGTTGATACGTGCTAATCCTAAGGTACTTTCTTCTTCCTTTGACTGTACCAGGTCTCATCTGACTATATAATCTCGTGGAGTCAGTGAGAAAAACATTAATACAAGTACAAGAGTGAACATTGAGACAGGGCATTTTTTCCAAGACATGCTGTATTATTTTCACGCCCAGGGATCCGCACTACCGAGGAGGGAAGTCGATGGGAACCCAAACACCTGCACTCTGGGAAACTCGAAAAGATGTGTTTTGATATGTCTCTTAAATTCAAGTGTTTTCTTAATAAAATCCTATAAGATACTAGTAATTTTGTCGCATATCAATAAATTCCCTTGGCCTAAAATCAGAATGGAAAAGGAGAAAATGGTGAAAAAAGATATAACGAGAGAGAGAGAGAGAGAGAGGGAGAGAGAGAGAGAGAGAGGGAGAGAGAGAGAGAGAGAGGGAGAGAGAGAGAGAGAGAGAGACTGAAAGTAGGACAAGGAAGACACTAGAGAAACAAATGGCTTAAATTTGCAAGGGAAAACTGAGGGGCGAGAGGAGAGAGAGGGGAGAAGGATAGGGAAAGAAGGGAATGAGGGAAGGAATGGGGCGTGGGGAGAGAAGGGGGAGACGGAGGAAAGGAGTGAGGGAAGAGGAAAGAAGGGGAGGGGAGGGGAGAAAGTGAGGGGAGGGGAGGTAATTAAGGGAGAGAAAAAAGAGAAGGGAGGATTGTAAAGCAAGGTAGGGAGAAAGGGAAAGAAATGAACAAGGTGAGGGGAGAGTAGAAGGGGAGTGAGTGGAAAGAAAGAACTGAAGGGAAGGGAGGGAAGGGGGGGAGGAAGGGGAAAGGAAAGGGTGAGGGGAGGACGAGAAAGAAGAGAATTATGGAAAGTAAAAAGTGAGGGAGAGACAGGAAAATGAAGGGCAGGTTGAGATTAAGGGAGGAATAGGTAGTAATAAGAAGGAAGGCAATGACGAAAGCTGGAGGAGAAAGGGGAAGGAAGGGAGAGAGTGAGGGGAAGGGAGGGAGGGAAGGGAAAGAAAGGCGATATCGAAAGAAAGAAGACAGTGAGTGACAAAGAGAGGAGGAGTGAGAGAAGAAAGGAATAAGAGGGGAAGTGGAGGAGAGATGGAAAGGGAGAGAGGAAGGAAGAAAGGAAGAGAAGATGGGAGAGAGAGGGCAAAAGGGAAAGGAAGGAAGGGGAGTGACGAAAGGGAAGGGAGAGAAAGCAAGGATACGTGACATGTAAAGAGGGGAAGGAAGGGAATGAGTGAGGTGGAGGAAAGGAATGAGAAGACAGGAAGGAAGGAAGGGAGAAGAGGAAAGAGAGAATGAAAGAAAGAAAGAAAGAAAGGGAATGCTGAGAGGAAGGGAAAGAGTGGAAAAAGTGGAGAGACGGAAAGAAGTGAAGGGAGGAAGGGATTGAATGAGAAGGAAGAAAGGAGTGAGAAGAAGAAAGGAAGGAGGGAAGGGAGAATGAGGGAGGGGGATGAAGAGAAACAGCGGAAGGAAGGAAGGACTGAAAGAAGGGAGTGAATGAGGAAAGAGAAGGAAGAGAGGAGAGAGAAAGGAGAGAATGAAATGAGTGAAGAAAGAAGGAAAGGAAAGAACGAACGAAGGAACAAGGGAAGTTATTGAAGGTGGAAGACATTCATACGAAGACGGGAAGCAGAGAGAAAGACAAGAGAGGGGAAGAACAGAAAATCAGGAAAACGAAGAACAAAGATGATGATGATGAGAGAGAGAGAGAGAGAGAGAGAGAGAGAGAGAGAGAGAGAGAGAGAGAGAGTAACAGAGGAAAGCCAGAAGGGGAGATGAGAAAAAAATGGTTGAAGGGGAGGAGGGAGAACGTCGAGAGTCGGTAGCTGAAAAAATAAAGCCTAAAAAGTGTACTAAAGCCTAATGGGTGTACTCTGATGGTCTGGACGGAATTTCAAACGCATGTTCCGTTTTTAACTTCACAAACTTCGCTTCTAATGGCCCGGAGAGAAATGAAATACCTATTCTGTTCCAAAAGTACAAACTCAGCCTTTAGCAATTTAGCTTTTTACCCTATTTTGTCGGTCAGCACTTTCCTTGCCAATTGTGAGCACTGTATCCTTTGTAGGCTAAAGTGAGACCATTTTATGAAGTTGACGAAAATCCACCTCAGTCAAAAGG
The DNA here is from genome assembly GCF_032717465.1 of Coenobita brevimanus. Lineage (NCBI taxonomy): Eukaryota > Metazoa > Arthropoda > Malacostraca > Decapoda > Coenobitidae > Coenobita > Coenobita brevimanus. The sequence goes on along the minus strand of NC_136967.1, from coordinate 11,331,003 downwards.
CTTATCGTTGAGGCAGAGTTAACAACCATGTATTTTGTTCTAGCGAATGTCATACAGTAGCGTAGCCTATTTTGTGTTTTATATTTCCGCGTGCCATAGATCTTCAGTCAACTTGGAGGTGATTTTTCGTGCCGGAGAGGTTAGGTATAACTATCAATAATCCCTTCACGGCTCGGCATCAGTTCTTAGTCAAATATAATTGTCTAAAAGTAGCGAGAATAAACTGATATAAATAATACCTCATTGGATTCAAAAGATGTAGGTGTTGGTAGCAGACTCAACACAAAAATAATCTCAACCTGTGAACATCGCCCTCACCGCTCTTTAGGGATGGGTAGCAAGGAATTGTAAAGGAATTAGATTATTAAGCATCGCAGGAACGGTATATAAACAAGGATTACGGAGAGAAACAGTAGAAGAGATAAATTAGGATAGAATGGGAGAGGAGGAGAGAGGGATTAGAGAGGAGAATGGCTGTTGACAGAGCAAAGGGCTTGACTGTGTGAAGGAGCGGGGGAAGACTGGTTTGCTGTGGACCCTCTCTCACTAGGATATTCCTCTGCCAGTGAGTACTTTGAAACTGTGTTCTGATTGGAACAGGGTACTTCAGTGCACCTCCTCCTTAGCAGTTTATTTTGTGAGTTATATATATATTAATGAGGATAATGAATCACCAGGCAGAACTTTTAGCAAAATCTAACATGGCAACTAACAGGGCCCGTTGTAGCAAAAGGCCGATTACTCTCTCGTAAATGGAATCTACTAAACTTTTTCTGGCTTAACATTACTAGGAGGATGCATATGGATATTTGGGTCACACAAAAATCAGAGTATTGTCAGGGAATTAGGTATTTTCCTTTTGCTTAGTGAAAACATTATGGAAAAGTCGAAGCATTTACATAAGGCTCTGGTTGTGCTCAATAGTTTTAAGTGATCTTCGTACAAAATTGGGGAAACAGTTGATTGTCCGATGTACAGTTGGTAACATATAAACCTGGGACAGCATCAGTGTATGGCAGAGGTCTAGCATTTGGCACACTTGACAACCTTGACATTATGATATATTCGTTGATGACACTGACATGAAAAAACGGTGGTCTCGGATGTCGACTGAAATGAGCAACTAACTACGATGCATGAACGTCAGAAATTGTAGCTAGATCTCCACTTGACACACACACTGTCCCAGGTTCGTATGTGGCCATTTGCACTGTACATGCTCTTGTGTTTTCCTTGTCTTCTCTTTACGTTTTTGGTCTGTTGTGGAAATTATTAGACGTCAGCTGAATAAAAGCCTTCCCAGACCTGCCATGACCCCCAGGCCTGAGTCAGCTCCTATGGCCGTTTGTGGTTGACCCTTCATCTCTGGTTGGGTCTTCCTCCACTGCGGGTGATAGGCTAATCTCTCTCTCTCTCTCTCACACACACACACACACACACACACACACACACACACACACACACACACACACACACGTAAGCTCCTGAATCAAAACTAGGGTGATCCGAATTTGCGGTCGCCCCCCAGAAGCAATTCCACGGGGCCATGACTCGATGCCGTGGGAGGGAAAGAAGGCCGGATTATCGGAGTTCTCAAACTTGGAACTTACCCGGGAGATTGAATGGCATTTGAATGAGATAGTTAGATAGACAGATAGATAGGAAATAGATTGATCGATAGGTAGATAGAGAGATAGTGTTTGAACACAGATATAGTTAGAGAGAGAGAGAAATCGACAAAACATTCTCTCCAAAGCTAGTCTCTCGTTAATAATAATAATAATAATAATAATTATAAGCATTGTACCGAAGAGGCTACACGTATGCCAATTAACACCTCAAATTACTAAAAGAGAAAACTCACAACAAATCTGACTTAAATCGCTTGTGTATAGCAAGAATGAAATAAAAAAATCGTGGTGCCCCAATCGACCTATTGCCAGCCCTTACATGCTGTCCTTTGTTTTCACCAGTGTCCTCTGCACGCTATCTTCCTTTAGAAATAGCATAAATCAGAGATAGCTTCAATTGCAGGTAGTTTAGTTATAGTGTGTGTGTGTGTGTGTGTGTGTTTTGTATACATTAGAGACACTTTTTTAAGAGATAGATTACGTAAAAGTTGGATTACTATTGTTTAAAGATACTGTAGCTTACATAAGAGATAGATGACTGCTATTTAGAGATGCCATATAATATTAAGAGACACTATTGCAATTTATTGGTAGTTTAGATATGAGATAATGCTTTTGGAGAGACCCTCCCACCCCGACATCTCTTCCCTCTTACGCCACCCTCCAGCTTAGAGAGATACTTTATCATTCATTAGAGATACAGCTTTTAGGGTGACGATGTACGATCGTGAAAACTAAGCAGTCATTAACTCACTTGCCTCCAGCGTCCTCAATATAGGACAGAACTGGGCATTATCAAAAGGTAATAAAGGAGGGAACTCCCGGGGTAGGGACCTATGAGCTTCGCGGCTATGAGTCGATAGGCAGAGGGCAGTACGCTTAGTACCCTTACAGCAAAATCCATCACGCAGGAACCCTAGGAGTTAATGGGTTAACTACAGACAATTTTGCTTAGTATCAGGGAGATCTCTCACAGATGACGACTTTTCTGTTCAGTACTGTCTACCGTTTCACGAACTTGTAGTGCTTAATAAAGGAACATTTGAAGGATTAGGCCTAAGTTTAAAATCAAAATATCCGTTGAACCATTCAGTTAGAAAAGTCTCCCCCAAGCTGAACAAAATGATCTTCAGGTAGCGAAAATAATTTATAAAAGGAGTTAATAGGAAGTCAGTTCAGTGATGGCTCAGTTAAAAGAATTATTGGCAATAAGAGGGAGGGGGAGCCCAAGGATGAGATGGAGGGATGGAATGGAGAGGTATATAAGAGAGGGGGTGGGGGGTTGAGCTGGGAGCAGGGCAGTGAAATCGCGGGGGACAGAGCAACATGGAGGCGATTTGTTTGTGGCCACCCCTTACGGAATTAAGGCGTCTGGCAATAGATAGTAATTCGTTTAATTCATGGGTGAAGGCTAAAAGTTTAATCTCTCTCTCTCTCTCTCTCTCTCTCTCTCTCTAATAGACATTGTGTGTGTGTGTGTGTGTGTGTGTGTGTGTGTGTGTGTAATTGAAAGTGTGTGCATGTGTGTGTGTGTGTGTGTGTGTGTGTGTGTGTGTGTGTGTGTAATAGAAAGTGTGTGTGGTCATGTGTGTGTATACAATAGAAAGTGTATGTGCATGTGTGTGTGTATACATGTGTGTGTGGGTGGGTCGATTTGTCCTCCCGCCACAGCCACAATATCCACACACGCAGTCAACCCTCCACCACCCACTGCTCGGGCTGTCTCTTTTGTATCTGTGTATTTTTAGACACGCTACACACAGGCAGAGAAAAATGACAAGAGACGAGTAAAAATAGAGGAAAAAGTCACAATAACTGAGAGGAAAAAAGGAGACAGCAAGAGATGGTCAAACGAGTGAAAAAAAATAATGAGAAAAATGAAGAGGCCAAAAATGGAAAAATTAATGGGCAAAAAAAAAATACAAGGGAAGGAAAATAAAAGGCAACAAAAAGCCATAAAAGTAAGGAATGAAAAATAAGACAGAGAAAAAAGACATAACAAGAACAAAAGTAAAGGGGTTACGAAGAACATAAAAGGCAACGAAAATGGTAGATATAAAATTTATAAAGGCGTAAGAAGAAAAAGAAAAGGCAAATAGAGGATTAAAAAGAAAGAACGACAAGAAAGTGGTTAAAGAACAAAGATGAAGGAAGCAAAAAATAACAATAGGAAAAAAGACATGAAACATAAATGGAGGTCTGAGAAAAAACAAGAAATAAAATGAAAAATGGAAAAAGAAAACGAGGTAAAGCAAGAAAGTGAAAGAAGCAAGAGAAAAAAGGGACGAGGAGAAAAAGAAAAGCCGAAGAGAAGGAGGGGTAGTTTGGAAATTTAAGAAAATGTTAGGAAGAAAAAGAGAGTGAGGGGGGGGGAAGCCTGAGAGGAGGAGCAGGAAAAGATGGAAGAGGAAGAGGAGGAGAAGGAGGAGGAGGGGGAGAGTAAAAATAATCCTGAACAACAGAAGACGTGATACCAGAGGAAGAAAGAATATCTGAAAATGAGTGAGAAAGCGGGTGGCAGAGAGAGAGAGAGAGAGAGAGAGAGAGAGAGAGAGAGAATGTTAAAGGAAAAAAGTGTAAAAACAAGAAATGCAAGTGAATTAAAAAGATAGATGAACAGAAGGATAGATAGATCACCGCAGAGACTTACAGATAGATATGCATACACAGATAGATAGACTTATAGATAGACATGCTTAGATAGATAGATTGACAGAAAATAAAAATAAATATAATGCCAGAAACAACCCTCAAGTAAAAAAATATAAAAAAAGGAGCATATAAAAAGATGAATAAAGGAAAACAAAGAGGGCACATAAATAACAAGAGCAATTGAAAAAAACAAAATAAAGCAAAAACAAGGAATAAATGCAAGTAAAAAAACAGACAAGAAAAAATAAAACTTTCCGTATCCCTGCAGAGTTTTACATAAACAAACAGGGTGCGAAAATCTTTGACAACACGACAATTTCTAGCTTCACGGTGTGGGAATTCTCGTTGAGCTTCGGTCAGTCAACATCCGGGAGTCAAGGTACGAACACACACACACACACACACACACTCACACACGAGTTGACTGTAGAGTGGATGGTGTCATTTTGTATGTTACTGTACCCGTATCAACAACAAATATTGAGAATATTCATGAGTTCCGTTTCTGTCCGTACTTACACCATCCCCCCTCTCTCTCTCACACATTAATCAGGGTAAACGTTTCCTGATTTTCGTGGCTTCACCGTCAGTTTATAAACAATCTTATATACATGAATAACCAGGTAAATATAAGTGTTAAACAAAGAGATGGCCATCAATAGAGAGAGAGAGAGAGAGAGAGAGAGAGAGAGAGAGGCCCGATGATTCCAATGGCTACTAGTGAGTGCCGTAAATCAAAGGACAGTGACCTTTTATCGGCTATCAGTATGACCTCTACTAATATTCACTGGACTACTCCCCATTTCTCTGGTAATGGCTTCCTGGTGTTGGTGATGGGTAGGCTGCGACTTGTGGTGTACTGTGACTGTGTATTTCAGGAAATTAATAGGGAATGGAGAGTGTCAGGTTGGCTGAGAGAGTTCTTGTATGTTGGTGGACTGGAAATGATAAATAGGTAGACTGGTAACGAGGAGGCGTCTACAAGAGCTAAGTGTTACGGAAAAAGGTTATTGCTTAGTAAGAATACAAATGCCTAGAGTATATTTAAGTCTGGCCATTCCTTACCATATACAGAGTCAAACAGTGGACACGTAGCTTGATTTAGATATATGTTAGCGTAAGTAAATCTAATTTCATTCAGTGCTGCTAGCCACTGCTGCTCTAATTCTGAATAACCTTTTTGAAGCTTGTGTGTAACCCATGATTTACTTTCATAATCTAGGTAAAAAAAAGAGTAACAGCAAATCTCCTGATAGCCCACTCCCTTCAAAGTTTGGGGACCAGAGGCTAGGTTGCTTTAGTCCAACAGTTATAATAATCTAAGTATGCGTGACACATTTGTGTACGAGTTATGTTACACGATATTACTGCGACAGGGTCCGTCACAGTGGAGCCACCCTGCACGGTACTGCCAAGATCATTGCACAGTAAACCATGGAGTTAAAAATTAATGTGATACTTAACCATTTTCCTACCATAATGTCTTTTATAAATTTTTCTTACAATCCCGAGAAAATTTTCGATCTTGGAAGTTTAGATATTAGCCTTCATTAACCCCTTCACTACAAGAATCAGATCGTCTGGTGAGAGTTAAAGTATACTGAAAAGAGGTAGTGGTACAGACGTGGTTAAAATCAGCCATAGATCCACCACTTTGCGTCAGATCCCATAGTTGTCGCATAAGAAGGTATTTTTCAGATCAGAGCCACAGATGATTACTTTGGCCTGATTTTAACTTCCGTCTTTTCGTTCATTATTTTGTTCAGTGTAAATCTCTTTTTCAGTGCTTTATAATAAAATTCCAATGAAGGAGGTTATTTTTCCGTTTAAGTTATACTGTAATGGAATATTTAAAATGTACCGGTAGTATTTTTTATTGACAGTATCTGTGGTCCAACGAAGATCATTTTTTTTTTTTTTTTTCAATCGATAAGGGCCTTGGAGGAGAGCTAGCGCCAGCAGAAATGGGGATGGCAGGGTACAGTGGAGTTGGGGAAGGTCAAGAAAAATCAATTTCTCCAAGAAGTAAAGGTCCACGCAGACTTCCTTCCATCACCCCCCCGCTTTTTTTTTTCTTGGTGCTTAAAAATATTGGTAACGTAATTCACGTTTCACACGAAGGCTCTTTTTCTTGTTTTCCTACGAGGCAGTATTTTTTTAAATTGCCGTATTTTTAACAAAGATATTTCACATAGCTTTCTTTGTGTGTGTGTGTGTGTGTGTGTGTGCGTGTGTGTGTGTGTGTGTATGCTTTAGTATTATGTCTGAGTTTTCTTGGTGATTTATCTCTTCAGTCTTATGTATTATTTTATATATTTTTCTCTATCTCCAGACGATTTTATCCCCCACCCTCAGGTTAGACTTTTCCAACGGGAGGGTTTAGATAAAGCCTTCATTAATCCTTTCACTGGTTGGGTACTCTCCTAATATGAATAAAATTGTCTGGTTGCAGTAAGAATTAAATAAAAACGACGTCTTCGGGATGTGGGGGTTTAGCGTATTGACAGAATCATTCCTGTTTTGCCTCAGGAGTTTTCATATTCCATCCCCACGGCACCTTGAAGATTTATTTGTGATTAATTTGATCCAATTTCCCCCTCAAATTAGCGGCGATTTCCCTCTTGCTATTCTTTTTTTTTTTTTTTTCAGTTTCAGTGCGTTTTTTTTTTTTTTTCTGTAAGAAACTGATAGATGCGTTCAGAAATGTTTTAGGTTACGTTGACCTCACATCGATCTCATGTTTCCTCCAAGTAAGCAATGAGATTTCATTCGAATCATTAAAAACGCTTAGATTTTATTTCTCGCATATTTAACGAAATAGAGGATGTTTCGTACAGTTATCTTTTCTTCTTTAGTAATATACCAGTTCATCATTAGTTTTTTTTTTTTTTTTTTTTACTTGAAAACCATGACGAAGAATGTTCGATTTGTTCCTGTATTATTATCAATACTGTTTTCAATATCTTCCCCACGATGTATTCAGGTTTCTTGTGCTATTTCTGCTTCATTATATATATATATATATATATATATATATATATATATATATATATATATATATATATATATATGACATGTAGAGGTGTATGGTATGTAGGAGGACTGCTTGGCCTTGATAGCAGGCTGTGAAGCATATGTCCAGAGTTGGACACACACACACACACACATATATATATATATATATATATATATATATATATATATATATATATATATATATATATATATATATATATATATATATATAAAATAAAGGCGAGGACTCTCTCTCTCTCTCTCTCTCTCTTTCTCTTTCAGCATATCAAGTCAAGATTTCTTGAACCTTAAGAACGTAGCTAGACTCTTTTTCTATTCATATAACAGCATTCCCGTCGTTCTATCACACTTTCCAGTCGATCTTCACATTCTCTGAATCCCTCTTCTTAGCTTACTGCACCCTCGCCGCTTTGTTTACGAGATTTTCATGACCGATTTCAGGGTTTCTCCTTTTGTGAGCCTTTTCTTATGTTTTTTTTTTTTTTTTATTGTTTTTGCGGTTTGTGTGTGTGTGTGTGTGTGTGTGTGTGTGTGTGTGTGTGTGTGTGTGTGTGTGTGTGTGTGCTCGTAGTAGGTCAAAAATTATTACAAATACAGTAAGTGAAGATGCCACTCGGTTATCGTTTCGTTCTTAATTCAGGAACAGTTATTAGGGACGTTGACGGTGTAGCTATAATGATCGAGTCGGTTTCTCTGGATGCGTCTGTATATGTACAGTATATATGCATGTTTATATAATAATAAAATATCAATGCCATTTTCGATTTGGATAAGAATTGGCACATCTGTTGTGTTTGAGCAAGAGAAATGATTCGATTTTGGTATAGATCTATCAAAGGTCAAGATCATGGCTCAAGGTCAAAGTTTGGGAGCATCTTCAAAGCGTTCTCTGACCATCCTCTCTTCTTACTGTTTCTTTAGACCTACAGAATGATGCTAGTGTTATTTTCCTATCGTATGCCAGTGTTTGTTACAATTTCTAGTAATTCCTCACATACTCTGAGTCGCTCCACTTAGCTTATTGGTCCCTCGTCATTTCCCTTTCGAGATGCCAATGACCGATTTACAGATTTCTCTTTCTCTGTTTATCCCTTATCCATAGCTCCTTCAGACTATGTGGTGGCTTTTTGGGACTAACTTTCGCTTTAAGTGGAAAGACTATTGCCCACGTATTCCCTGCGTATCATGACTTGCAAGTAAAATAACCGCGCTTGAACTCTTTCTACTTCAGGTTCATGTGAAATATTGGGGGTAGATTAACACTGAAGATGATGATGATGATGATGACTGTTCTTATAACTTGTATTCCCATAACGTCCGCAACTCAGGCATTTTTGATATACCGTCGAAGTTGCTATTCCTTTCCTTCATATTTTCTCAGACCTTTACTTCGCACATTTCCATATCTTTCCGATCTTGTTTCATCCCAGTTCCATACCAACTATTTTTTTTTTTTTTTTTTACCTCCCTTTCATCCTTTGGCTTTTCGCGCTTCCTCAGTCCATGTATTTCATATTTCTCTTTCAACACATTCCCCTGCGCTCTGTGCTTTTTCTCTCGTCCGTTTCTCATTTTCTTATTGCTGAACGTCTCTTTATTTCGTATTTCCACATTGGTCTCCAGCCTCACTTTCATTTTGATTGCTTCCTGACGTATTTATTTCCACCTCCCCTTCCGTATGTATTTCACTTCATCCCATCTTCTTTTTGATATCTTTCCTACTTTTCCTGTCCTGCCTTCAATCCATTACTCATACCTAACGTTACTCACTTTTGTATTTAAATCTTCCTGTTTTCTCCTCCCTTCATCTCATCACTTCCTTATATCTGACCTTTTCGTTTATTCTCGCGCTCTCACATTTCGAGTCTTCCGCACTAGTACCGTTTGCACAACATTTGAACTTTGGGCAATATTTTTCTTTCGTGTCTTCACAAATCAAGCTTTAACTCTGCCATCGCTTCAGTTCCAGCTACCATTTCCTCCTTCGTCTCACTCCGTTTTCACTCGCTTCTTTCCCTCTCCTACTATCCCCCTTCCCTTCCTTTACTTTTTCCATCCCCTCTCTCCTTCTCCTTCCTTTCCATCTTGTCCCTTGTTCTCTTTTCATTTCACCCACCCCCATTTCGGAGTTGTATTAACCACATCTTCCTTTACTGTAATTCCCAGAGATCTTTTCCTCTCCCCCTCATTTCCCTTCTTCCTCGTTTCATCATTCTCCCCTCTCTTATTCTCTCTTTTTCTCTTCCCCTCATTTTACTTTTTATTCCTTCTTGCTCCTCTTCTCCCCACTTTTCCAATATATTTCTCATTTTCCCCTCCAGTCATTCCATCTCCTTCACTTCATCATTTTCCATCCACTGTTCCATCATTACGTCCATCACATCATCCTTTTCCCCTTCTCTTCTTCCGATTTTTTTCTCATTTCTCCCCTCCTCTTCTTAATCATTTTCCATTCACTGTTCCTTCATTACCTCCATCACATCATCCGTCTCCCCTTCGTTTCTCCCCTCTCGTATACCCTATTTTCTTATTTTTACTTCCGATTCTGCCCCTCCATTTCAAATTCAACTCTAGGTACCCATTTCCTTTCCCTCAGTCTTTCTCCACTTCTTTTCTTTCATCTTTTCTTCCTTTCGTTTTTCTTCTCCAGTTCTCCTTCCTCATCATTTCGGATTCATGGTCGTATTGCAAAGCCTCTGAGCATTCGCAGCATCTCCTCAGTCGCGATTCATTCAGCGTTACCCTTCAGTGTCCTGCTGTACGATATTGATGCAAACTATATGTATATTGAAAGGATAAATATACACGTGAATGTTAAGATGTAATATACTAAACAAAGGCGTAGTATACGGTTAAGTCGCTATGGATGAGGTGCCACGAAACCTCTTCTGTGGCTAGGAAAACGACCCCCACGCTGGAGATGAGGCTGTTCCGGTAGTGAATGGCTGTGGTGAAAGTGCAGTGGCTACGCGATGGCCGACCTTGGCATTTCCCGCCCATAAATTACCCAGTCTCCACGCGCACACCCACGCCCTCCCTCCTGCATCATCCATCACTCTGTTCCTATCACTACCTGCTTTGACGCCTCTTCTTCCTTGGCTCTTGTTGTGTAGTTCGCTTTTATAGTATCCGTGTGTGTGTGTGTGTGTGTGTGAGAGAGAGAGAGAGAGAGAGAGAGAGAGAGAGAGACATCCAGCACCCTGTCTGCTTCCTTCCTGGCCTCTCTCATCTCCCTTGCTTATGTTTCGTATTTCGTTTTTAAATATATCTGACAATGTTGTTTTAGTGATTAAAGACTCTCTTCTGAGTACGTGCTCTTTGGACTCTCTTTTATACTGTTCCCACATAGTATTTTTTTTTTATCGGTCTGTGTGTGTGTGTGTGTGTGTGTGTGTGTGTGTGTGTGTTCTACTTAGTGGCATATTTATTTCTTCATCCTGTTGCCCATTCCTAATTTTGTTCCTGTTTTTGTGGATGTGTTTGTGTCTGTTATTAATTATGCCTCATCCATCCCATTTTGTACATGTGTTTTGTGCTTGATATAAACACCGCTAACTGTTTTCTCGCTTTTGTGTACCTGTGTATGTGTGTGTGTGTGTAACTACTTTTTCGTCTTTGTGTGTGTGTGTGTGTGTGTGTGTGTGTGTGTGTGTGAGTGCGTAACTGCTTTTTTGCCTTTGTGTGTGTGTGTGTGTGTGTGTGTGTGTGTGTGTGTGTGTGTGTGTGTGTGTGTGTGTGTTAGATGGAGCGCCCTTTATTTTTGCTTCTTGCGTAACCTTTGACTTTTTGCAGGTCCCCAGTCTTCCTCCTTTCACTCTCAGTCTTCCTCTCGCATGCATACATACATTCTCTATCTCTCTCTCTCTCTCTCTCTCTCTCTCTCTCCGTTATTGTCTCTTCCCTCGTGTGCTTTTTATTCACCTCTCGTCCCCTCTGCTTTGTCTTTCCCCTCGACACTTCCCCTCCTCATAATGACTCTCTCTCTCTCTCTCTCTCTCTCTCTCTCTCTCTCTCTCTCTCGTTAGTTATTATCATCGGTTCTAACTTCGCACTTACCCTCCTTTATTGCGATAATTCTTCCTCTCCCCGTCTTTATTTCTTCCTCTCCGCTGTTACTGTTCTCATTCCTTTCTTTCCAACTATTTTTTGTCATTTTCCACCTCTTCCCCTTCCTTCGTTATTGTGATCGCTGGTAATTTGGTCTTCTGGTCTCTGTTTCCGCCTCGCTTTCTTTCGTCTTTATTTTCGCCTCTCTCAGTGTCTTTGTACTGTGTTTGTTTTTCTGTCTGTCTTCCTCAGTTTTTGCGTCTGTCTCTGTTTCTGCTTCTTATCTGTCTGTCCCTCTGGCTGTACGAGTATGTGTACCTGTTTGTCTGACTGAATATATATATATATATATGTGTGTGTGTGTGTGTGTGTGTGTGTGTGTGTGTGTGTGTGTGTGTGTGTGTGTGTGTGTGTCGTCTGGCTTTCTTCATGACTGTATGTCTTTTATTCTGTTTGTGTATCTCTTTGCCTGTTTGTCTTTCTATATGCCTGCTTCTTTATCCTTCTATCTGTTTGTTTGTCTGTCTGGTAGAAAATGCAGCTTTCTGTGAGGAATGGGAAAGCAGAAATCTCCCAACATTTCTGACCTTACCCAAGACTCCCCCTAAATCCCACCACACGTTCTCCTCGCTCATGTAATATTCTCACACCATGTCTCGCCACCTTGTCTACTTGGTCTGCCTCTGTTTCTTTTATTCTTGGCTCTGTGACTGGGAACATGGATGAAGTTCGATTGTTGCATGTCAGATTATACGGTAAGATTATGACGGTAGAAACGGATTATATATTTGCCTTAATGACACGTGTTCATTTGATAGGCATTTATTCTAATTTTCTCCTCCTCCTTTACAAAATTATCCCACTATTTTAGGCTACACAACCTTAGTCCATATGTCACTCCGCTTCTGCCACCATTTTCTTCTATTTTTGGCTTTCTCGTTATCTTCATCATTATAGCCCATTCTTTTCCCTAGTATGTCGGCTGGTGAAGTTCATAGCAAAGTTTTTTATTATTTTTTTTCACCGTGAAGAAAAAAGGGACTACAAAAAGCAACAGCAACAAGAAAAAAATCGATTTCATATTATGAGTCATTCTCCTTACAGTGCTTGCTTGAGTAGGATAAGCTTTCTGTTTCTCTTTTTCTTAATATTTCCCATTTCATCTTCACTGCTGCATGTTGATCTTTCTCACTTGTTCCTGTCTGCTTCGATTATAGGGTCAAGCACACAGGAGGGTGGGGAAGAGACGGGGATAATCTGCTTTGCTTTATTTTTCTCATTCATGTACATTCACATCTTTATCTTTCGTGGTAGGAACTGCCTCGTATAGGTCATGAGGAGTAATACATTTATTGTCTTTTCTTATAATTTTAGGTTCTTTATTGTCAGGCGGCAAGATTGCTACACTTCAGAACGAAGTAAAAAGGACAGATTGGCAGTCACTTTTTCCAACTCTTTTAGTTACTTAGTTTAGTCACTTAGAACACGCAGGGAACACGTGGGAAGCATTATTTCTCCCCTCTCTCCACGGATATTGTTATACGATTCCCCCGACAATTGCTAGAGCGAGGTGGAGGGCTAAATTGGATGAGTACATGAGAAAATGAGATTTGGAGAGTCGAGAGGGAGCGCTGATGACCTGTGATGGGGAGGCGGGCAGGGGTTTTTGTCCCTGTGGGTGGACCCTGGGATTTGGCGTCTACTGCTCAATTATTAGAGTGGTGGGCTGTGTGAAAGGAAGGTCGTTCATGGGTAGGGGAAACTCTGCGTAGAGGTCCTTTTGTTCAGGCCACCACTTCCAGAATACAGTGTCGCTAAAACGTAGGTCGATAGACTGATATATTGAAAGAGATAAATAGTAGATAGATACTTGGATGTACTGGATAGATGGATGGATGGATGGGTGGACGAATGGATAGATGAACAGACAGGCAGACGAATGCATAGGTAAATAGACAGACAGACAGGCAGGCAGGCAATCAAATTTTCATTAAATCAATTATTCATGCCGTCAACGTAAAAGAAAAAAAAAATCCCCATGAACAGTACACGTCATGCAGGGGGAATATTTCAAACTGCATCACGTATAAGCAAGTTGGCGTTCTGGAAAGGCTGCAGTAACTTCTCCAACCACAGAAATATTCACTAAGGCGACGACACACACGCGACTGAGGTATTATGCTGTTCAATGGGCCTTGATTCATTCAGAGAGGTGCGTCCTCCTGCCTCCCTCCTTCCACATAGCTTGGAACATTTCTAGGAACATCATCGTGTTTTTTACACGTGGTTCTGCGCCTGTCACTTTAAAACTCATCTGTGTATCTCTTGTAATCATTTGTGTTTGTTTGTCTGTGAGGGAAGCTCACACACACACACACACACACACACACACACACACACACATATATATATATATATATATATATATATATATATATATATATATATATATATATATATATATATATATATACAGTATATATATAATAGATATAACATATTTCCAGACAATGAATAACCTTAAGGATTTTCTTCTGGCTAGCGTCAGGTAATTTGTAGCAAACAGAAACTTTCAGCAGGTCAGGGATTTAAAACTATCTATACCAACACGCTTCCCGATAGTGGACGCACTTACAATTTTTTTTTTTTTACACTGACTACCGTCAGATGATATTGCATGAGACAGTGACACCATTAGTAGGTCAAGAATGTAAGAGTGGTTAGATATATTATGTTGCCACCGTTACCTATGAATTATTACTAATCAAGAACTTCCACGTCTCATTATGCTGAAAGATGGGTTGCCTTAAAGTTCATGTTTGTTTTTTACTTGATTAACAAATACAAAAATACTAGACTGGTCTGGAGCCAAGAGGAACTTCGCTTGAGTGTAGCATCTTGTGTGTGAAGATCCCTAGGGTGCGACTGACTGACAGGTGCTCATATATATATATATATATATATATATATATATATATATATATATATATATATATATATATATATATATATATATATATATATATATATCTCCTCACCCACGTGATCGATGTTTTCACAATGAGCGCTATTGGTGTTAGTGTTTCTTCCCAAGGAAAATATTTCTCAGCGGATCGTGCATACCATACGTCCTATAAGTAGTTTGTGCTCTAGTGATAGTATGACCAGGCATACATATGACTGAGAAGATAATGAAGAACACTATCAAACGATTCCTCCACGGTTTCAAAATGTACAGACAGACAAAGTTATTATTGTTTATTTGACTGACTCAACAAAAGTTTCTTTCCAAACTTGGAGCCATATCGATGGGTAGTGTACAAACGACTTTCTAACAAAACCTTCAAAACTCGATATATGAAAGGGCCTTCCTCATGAAAGGTCTCAAATGCATCTTTCTTGTAAGACTGGTGGATGATACGCATTACAGTTCTAACGGGAAATAACCTATGTCAGCCCAAGAACATCTTTTCTGATCTTTCTGTCATTTTAAGATTTTATTTAGCTTAGCGGAGACCTTTCGTGACGGAGGGGTTTGATGGAGATTGTTTCTGACATCCTTCACAGTGCCGTGTTTCCCTAAAATTAAATAGAATCGTCTGGAGGTAACAAGAATAAAACACAAACAAGTCATCTTTGATGAAACATTCTATAAAGGAGTTAAATGAGATTTACTTCTAACTCCTCGACTGCGACAGCTTTCCCCAAAGTCAAATAGAATCGTCTGGAAGTTGCGAAACATAAACAAGCGTCAACAGAGAGAAGAGTTCAAAGAAATACGCTCATTCACACTTTCCCTCGTCCTCGTACTGTATGTGTATAAATACAGTATATGCAGGTGCGTGTGAAGACCACATTATCTGCCCGGTCGTCCATTTCTTAAAAGATTTAAGCTTGAAAATTGGCACACGAGCCCGAATCCTCATACGCTATCGCTTTTACTGTCGTTTGTCTGTTTGGTGGCACTTTTTTCCAGCTCCCCACATTCTTCGGTTCAAGGTTGGTGGGCATGCGGCATCGATTGGCTGGGTGGCGTGACTGAGTGGCCATGCGTGGGTAACGTGACACCAGCCACCAGTGTAATAGGTCCGTAGATTTCCCAACTGTAGTCATTTAAGTATCGCGCGCTTAGCCTTCTCTTCTTCGCTCTTACTTTTTAAACTCTAACCCAGCTTAACCTCTCCCTACAGACTAACCCTAACTTAACGGTACCTCGACCCTCCTAGAAAATCTGCAACCCCTGCCTCACTGGCCAAAACGAGGATAATCTTCTAGCGTAGAATACCAAGGAGACGGCAACTCGATAGCTTGATCGGCATAATCACTGGCTCGTGATGGCGATGAAGGACGGTCCAATCTCAGGCGGGACAGCTGAATTGGGAAACACAAGAGGGTATATATATATATATATATATATATATATATATATATATATATAAAATGTAAAAAAAGGTTAACCTGTCATATGCTAACTAAATCGCCAAGGAAGAGGTATTGGGAAGCCCTAAACCCACCAGATTACATAAAAATGGAAATAAAAGCAGTAAACTATTAACCTAAGAGAAACTGAGGCTAAAGTCGAAAGAGAGCAAGCGAGACAATAGATTAGAGAGAGGGAAAGAAAACATGAGCGAAGAAAAAAAAAATGACGGATAGCAAGAGAGAATACTCAAAAATTAATAAAACTGAAAATATAATGTGGAAAAGGCAAACACATAGATTAGACAGGGAGAAAGAAAACATGGTGGGAAGAATACTGTGATGGAGAGGAAAACACTCAAAAAATAATAAAACTGGAAATAAAATATGGAAAAGATAAAAGGAAATGTGAAAAGAGAAAGACGAAAATAAAGAAACAGTGATAGACAAAAGCGACGAGAAACAGAACAAATAACCAGACACAAAACGGAAAAAAAAAAGGAGAAAAGAGAGAGAAAAGGCAGTAAAAAATAGCGAGGGAGAAAGATAATCCGCAGAGGAGGAAGAACGAAAGAAAATGGGAAAATGCGGGAACCAGGAGAAAGAAAAAATGAGAGGAGAAACAAACCATGACAGGAAAGAATGAAAAATGAAAAATCTGCCAAAGGAAAGAAAGCATACCAAGAACAGAGAGGGGGGAAGAAAAGAGGAAGAGAATGAGAAACGAGACACGAAAGAGTGAGATAAAAAGAAAACAGAAAACGATGTAGGAAGGTGAAAGAAACTCGGAAAATTAACACGTGGATAAAGTAAAAAAAAAATAATAATAATAATTAAATAAAATAGAATGGAGAGAAAAACCTTAAAAGATGACGATAAAAAGGAATAAATGGTTAACTAGGCTGTTCTTGGCAGCCGAACAACTGCTTCACACCTTCAAGTTTATTATTTGCGAGTTTGTATCATAACTTTCTTTGCTCATTCTGAAGTCTGAGGGAACATTCTCTCCCTATTTCCTAGTCCTGACTCCACATCACCTTCACGTTTGTTTTACTTCTCATAACCATTCCTCTTTCCGTAACAGCTCTCGTACATACCCATTGATCTTTCATCTTTGCTCTACCTAGACAGCAGTAGTTAATTTACACTTTACTTGCCATATTTCGTTTGCCTGCCATTGTCTACGTATTCCTGCGAGACCTTCAGGCACACCGTTCCTCCGAGTAAGTAGGCCCGTGCTGAATTACTGATAAATATTGTAAAACACACACACACACATACACACACACACACACACACACACACACACGTTTGTAATATCATTGGCATCAACAAGTACAGAAGAAGCATTAATAAAAGAGAGAGAAAAGAAGATAGAGCACAAGAAAAATATCGAAGAAAAAATCGAAGCAAAGGGATAGCATGAAAAGAAAAATGGCCACAAAGAAAACGTAAGAAACAGCAGTAACGACAGAAAACGCTAAAAATAAGAGCGGTGACTAAGCTAAAAATTGAAAGGCGGGTGGATGAGGATGGCAGGAGGGCGGGGGGCAGAATAAATAGGATCGAGATTTCATTTCAGACTGCAGTGGGAGGGTTCGTAGGCGGTCATTAGCGGTTTATTTTTGTGGTAGGATTTGTGTCATGGGTTAAGCTTGCTGCCATGACTTCTTGCATAATGATGTGCTATTTTGAGAGAGAGAGAGAGAGAGAGAGAGAGCATTTAGAATTTAATAAACCACTTTTCTTTTACATCCATGAACTACGAAAATTTATCTGTAGGGTTAATATTAAAAAAGAGGGAGTGGAATAATTTTTTTTTCGATATTTACTTATTCCGCTTAGTGCGCCTGCTGACTAACAAAAGACAGAATTTTCGTTTCCTCTGTGACGGTCAGGAAATAATATGAAAACTAAAAAAAAAAAAAAAAAAAACGGGGAGGGGGTGTCCAGATTTAACTTACTAGTACCCCTCTTGATTTTTTGCTGGAGACGTGTGTGTGAGTGTGTGTGTGTGTGTGTGCAGCATTGTCATCGCGTGAATGGCATAAATAATTCCTCCACATCAGTTTATGCTTTTTATTACATGCTACGCTAATGTCCGGCTTCAGTTCGGTATTATGTGACTCGTATTTTTCTTAGTCTCTTCTCCACACTGAATTATTTTTCTTCTGTTTGCTTTATTCACAGTTATTTCTTTTTGTTTTTCAATTCCCCGTACTTATACTTTATTATTCTTCGGCTTTTTAATGAATATCAAGATACTGTAAAATCCAGCTTGCTTTCACGTGAATGGTACATTTCCTACATTCTTTTCTTTTCCTCTTTTTAGTATTAATTTTTTACTGTCTTCGTACATTTTGCTAAATATCTGGGTTTTCTTCAATTCCTTATTTATTTTATATTTTTCATCCTGTTGTATGCCAAGGTAATGACTACGTTTGGTTCTTGCACACTGAATTATAGCACCTCTCTCTCTCTCTCTCTCTCTCTCTCTCTCTCACACACACACAACGTGTGCGTGACTGCGCTGACCTACATTCCGCAGTAGCACCCACCACACATCCAGCACCTTCCATGCTTATCCACGTCAAATCTTGGAGGGACCGTAACCCAGGGAATGGATAGCGATTCGTGACTTAAATATTCCAAAATATGGACACGAATATAAGATGGCTGAGACCATCTCATAGTTTAAAAAAATAGTCATGGGTATTTAAGTGCTCTTAATTCTGAAATGTCGATGTCGTATGAGTGATTCTCTTGTAATATATATATATATATATATATATATATATATATATATATATATATATATATATATATATATATATATATACACAGTACAGCATATTACGAGTGCGTGTACACTCACGATGAAATATGACCACTAGAAGTGCGTTTAGAAACGCATTTATCATCAAAATACCGTGAAAACTTGAAGCCAGATACTAAAAGAATTCCCTAAACTAGAATGTAACTAAATGCAGTTTAAAAGCCTCACACCAGTATATTTTGAAAGCTGATTGTAATGTGTGCTATAAAACAAGAGGCGTCACAAAAATAGGGATACATAGATTATAACAACTTACCGTAGACCAATACTGTTTATAACGGTAACTGGAAGAAAATGAGCAGCACAAATACCCTCAGTTGACAAATCAACACTGACAAAGCCTCCGACCATTCAGCAAAAAGCCTCACCACAGTGCGTCAGATTTTCATGACATACCTTAATCAATGTTAACAGTTGTCGTAAGTTATAGTGAAAACATCGACGTTGTCACCAAGGCAGATCTTTATTTGTAAGCACAGATAAAGTACTAATCAGGTAATTAAGTACGCATTTAGGTTATTTGGAAAATGTACCTATAAATGCAATATCAGAATGCAATAGGCTACTTAATACATGTCACTTAAATACATTGCAGCGCTTTTTGCGATAATCGCAGTTGGGAAACTAAAATAATTCATTTTTCACCCTCACACAGTCTCTTCCATTTTGGCAGGAAGTCAAAATGGCCTTGAGTGTTGTTGACCTTGACCTTGGCCCAGAATGCCGTTTGAGACGACTGTGTGAACCTTCCAAGTATCAGCAGCTTGCCGAAGAATCAGGTATGTGTTATTTTCGACATCCAAATATCTGCTTCCTCTTGATGCTTATTCCTTCTTTGAATGAAGTTTTCAAGGGTGCTGCCTTTTCAAATTTGTGAGAGGAATGTTGATGTTCCCATTCTCTCTCTCTCTCTCTCTCTCTCTCTCTCTCTCTCTCTCAATAATTTTTACATACTGTATTACGTTTTGCTGATATACAGTTGATCTTCAGATGATATGTTATATTAAAATTATAAAACAAAATATTATATTAGAAACAGTCACATGTTTACACACACACACACACACACACACACACACACACACACACACACACACACACACACGCACGAGTCGGAGTATGGAGCGTGCACAAAGCCACAACTCCAAAATGCTTATTACGTACTATAAAGTCCAAGCGTGGATGGCCTTTTGCCTGGCATCTTTTTTTTTTTTTTCCGAATATATTTTTAGGTCCATTTATCTGTTTTCATATCTTTTGACTACTTATACTGCGGTTCACATTTTTTTTTTTTAATGGCCGGTTTATCCGTTGGTATATTTTGGTCACACATTTTTATATATTTCATTGTTTTCATTATTATTTCCATTATTTTGTTCGTGGTTTACGGGACCACTATGCCAATCACTAAGAGGCAGCTGGAGAGTCTTCGTTCATTTCATGCCACCAATGGCTTAGACCAGTTACTTACCTTCCAATATTCTAGAGTAGCCTAGCCTCTGGTCCCTGCGCCTATCTATCACCACCTGTCTATTTACCTATCTATCTATCTATCTATCTGTCCATCTTTCATCTATATCATTAATTCACATTCCTGATATATTATCCCCATTGACTCAACAACGCGCTATTTACATCCTCCCAAATGCACCTTCCCAAACACCTTTTCACATTGACTCAACATTGCACAACATTTGCAATCTTCCAAATACCCTTCACCCCTGGACCTAACATTGCCCTTTTTCGGACTTTCTGATGCCCATGACTTTTTCTCATTTTTTTTTAAACCCCAAACTTGTGCGTTCCATTGTTCCTCAGTATACCAATTCCTCTGCATCCCTTCACAGTTGTACCATTTATTATTCCACGATCTACCAATTCATCTACTTCACTAAAATTGGACCTCGTGCCCTCCTCTCTAGCCCTCCATTACCCATTCTCTCCCTGTGGCCCTGTCATCTGGGTTCTCTGTCATCTCCTCGTCAATCCATATCGCATTCCTCTCTTATCATGTCATTCTTCCGTTGATTCCATTTTGTCATTTCACCAGGCGGGTCTCAGAGTTTTCAGTTTCGACGTTTTTTAATCTGTTGGCGGCTTTCCGTGTCCGTGTTTTACTCGGAAATAGCATGCTGACACACACACACACACACACACACACACACACACAACAAAAAATATGAAGATCCTGAACACTTCCCAATGCTTTTACTTCCCTGTTATCTGCACCTACACACGATCAAACCTCAGGTGCTAAGTTTGTTATCCCACTGCTCATAATATTCCACGCGCCCAAGCACAGCGTTGACAGAGGCACCCCGTCATGCATAACCACACCACGATCAAACAACCACTTCGCCACACGTCTTTGATTCCCAGGACTGACCTGACATAAACACGCAACCAGACAGGCCAGCGATACCAGAAAAGCATGCTTGGGTGAGGAATGCGAGCGCCGTGAAGAATGCATAAAGTAGGATGATTAGTAAAGAATGTGGTGCTTGAATTAGGTGTTTTCAAAGCATTCTGTTACTCTGTGACTCCACGGTAAAAATCCATGACTTCTAACTACTGACTTCTTTGTTATGAACTGTATAATTGAAGCTGTGAGGCACTGAGGTAATTCTCAAACTCTGATTATCGTTGTCCTGGGGGTAACTACGTGAGAAGTATTAAGGAAAAGTGGGTACGTGTAGAATAACGATGAGCGGGTGACCACACGACTTCCCTAATTTTCACACTAAGGCATAACCAAATTATACTGTGCCTGCAAAATCATGGACACGATATCACGGCTTGGATATGAGCTGCAGGAGGAATATTACTGAGATAAAATAAGTAACGCAAGGTTTAACCCCATTATAGTGATGTTTTACATTTTGTTCTTGTCAACATTTGGCGTTTTTTTTTTTTTATTCAGTTTATGGACGACCTTTCGCTGCGAAGGGGTTAGTGAAGGCTATATCTTATCCCTCCGGTGCAGTTTGTCTCTGAATAAAATCGTCTGAACACGGGAAGTATAAAATAAAGAGGACTTCACCAATTTTCAGGAGGATAATGATCTCACTTATGAATATATAATAGAAATTTACTGTATTTAAGGAAAGTTATGAGGAATATTTCATTTT
This sequence comes from Coenobita brevimanus, assembly GCF_032717465.1. NCBI lineage: Eukaryota > Metazoa > Arthropoda > Malacostraca > Decapoda > Coenobitidae > Coenobita > Coenobita brevimanus. The sequence goes on along the minus strand of NC_136967.1, from coordinate 11,309,254 downwards.
TTGGCAAGGTAATGAAATAGAAAAAAAAATGCAGTAAGTGTAAGACGAAGCACTGACGGGTGTATTAATCTAGTGTAAGAAAAATGATGAAACATAATGCCCTCCTGTTAGAACAGAAGTGTAGAAGAATATTACCTAACAACATATATTAAACAAACCCTGACGACTGCACTCATGACTATACTTACATCCAGACTTGATTAAATCATGCTAACGAAATAATCAAGCATGATGTACAGTACTGTTGTTTGGAGGGAACCGCGTGAAACTTATTACTTGACAACAAATATAAGAGCAAATATTAGCGGGGTTACTAATTGTTGTCAAGAAACTATAATGGTAATATAAACCTTGCAGCCATGATCACAAAACACGGGGTACCACTGTCAGGTAAGGACCTGCATGAGATACAGTATATTGCTTAGCAACATATATATAAAGACAAGGACTCACACGCTGGTTCCCAGGCAGCAGCATAACCACACACAAACACACACACACACACACACACACACACACACACACACACACACACACACATATATATATATATATATATATATATATATATATATATATATATATATACTACACACACATCCAAAGCCACTCCAACACGACAGTTACACTTACAAGCACTTCTCACCTTACATACAGTCTCAACTAGACAGCCCAAGCCACTTGGTAGAGATACATTGACTGTATCGTCCCGACTTCGGTCGGGATAGGCCGGTCCTGCAGTGGATACTCAAGTGGCTGATGATGATATATATATATATATATATATATATATATATATATATATATATATATATATATATATATAATATGAACGTACTAGAGAAACATTAGTAAAAAAACTAAAACAATAAGGATTATGAACGGCTGCTTACAGCAGTGTTGTCAGATTTAAGATAGGAGTATAAACAAAGAATCGTTGTTCTCAGTTTACGGCGAGTGGGAAAGAAAATTTATGAGAAACATTGCTAAACAATAGATGTAACGACAATTCATTCACTTGTATGCTGATTTCCAGACTACGCCACTGCCAACAAACTGATGATGGAACGATACACACACATCCCTGTTTGCACTCCGTCAACTCGTGCTTCTGCTAACAAAAAGCGAGCGCTCCCGGTGTTGGAGGAGATTAAGGGGATCCGCTGTGACATGGAGGGGAGCAGAAGGTCAGAGGTGGAGAGCACGGCAGAGGAGAGAGAAGGGGAGAGGGGAGAGGAGAGGAGAAAAGAGAGGAGAGAAGAGGAAAGGAAAGGAGAGGGGAGTAAGAGTGTACGAGTATGAGATAGCACCCCTCCCACTGAGTCTGGGTAGATTAATGGTGAAGAGAAATATGGGAAGCGAGGGTAAGAGAGGCATGGAGTAGAGAAGAGGGGAAATGAGAGGGAGTAGGAGTGCGCAAGATCACACCCTATCTACTGAGTTGGGGTAGATTAATAAATGGGAAGAGAGAAGGGAAGAGAAGTAGACGAAACGAAGATAAAACAGGAAATGGAAACGGTAAAGGAGAGGAGAACAGAGGAAGGAAGAGATTGGGGGAATTCGATGTGATATGAACGGGATCAGAAGATCAGAGTGGAGAGTAGAGGAGAGAAGAGATATGATGGGTGAGAAGAGGGGAGAGGAGAAGGGGGAAGAAGAGAGGAGAGGAAGGGAAGTAGAGGAAAGAGGGACTGCGACATGGAGGGGAGCAGAAGGTCAGAGGTGGACCAGATTGCGCCCCTCCCTGCTGAGTTTGGGGAGATTAGTGTGAGATGAAAGGAGCGGAGAGGAGGGGGGAAGAGAAGAGAGAAGAGAAAAGAGATGAGATGAGATGAGATTAATGGAGAGAGGATTACAGAGGAGAACAGAAAAGAGGAGAGGATGGAACAGGAATAAAAAAAAGAGAAGAGATGAAAGAAGAGAGAGACTAGAGGTGTACGAGGTGCCTCATTCCTAACTCAGTTTGGGTAATATTTGTGTGCTGGAAGAAAAGTAAATGACGAGATGGAAAAGATGAAAAGAAGATAAGAAAAGCAGAGAAGTGAAAGAATGGAAGAGTAAGGAGGGAAAAGGAAAAGGAGAGGAGAAAAGAGGAGACAGGAGAGAGACACAGAGGGGAACAGAAGGTCAGAGGTGGACCAGATCGCGCCCTCCCTGCTGAGTTTGGGTTGCTTAGTGAGAGAGGAGGGCAGATGAGAGAAGAGGAATGAAGAAAGGAGAGAAGAGAAGAGAATGGAAAAATGAAAAGAGAAGAAAGGTTAGAGGGGGACGAGTTGAGCTAGGTTAGTGTGACGAGGAGAAAAGTGAGAGAAGGAACAAAAAAGATAGAAAAAGAGGGAGAAACAGAACTTTGACCCAGATCACACCCTCCCTGCTGAGTTGAGAGAGAGAGAGAGAGAGAGAGAGAGAGAGCGAGATTTAATTATTGATTATACAGATAAACACCTGAGGAACGCAGTACATAAATTCTGTATTGTTGCCCACTGAGTGTAGCATCATTTTCGTTGTCGTTCTGCCTTTGATATTGCTGAGTGACTATGTGATTGTTTTACCGCGTGAGCATAAGTAATGAAAGCGAAGTTAACGGGAGATTGAGGAGAGGAAGACTGATAACGGGATGGCCGGATAAATTGGAAGTGTTTATGAAAGAGGATGGTTTCTGTTGGTGGAATTGCCACCGAAGACGGGCTCTGAAACTGAACGTGTGGCAGTAGGCAAATGCATAAACATCACTTAATCAGTAACCGGATCTGTTGAATCACCGGGCTTGATCTTCTAATATAGCTGTTCTGTTTTAAGAGTAGTTGCTCAGACAGGTTAAGTGTGGTGGACGTTGAGTGACGACAGACAAGAACAGGAACTCGGTTTGTGAAAGTCCTTCCTCGACGTCTTAACAGTTTATTGAGATAGTAGTTACAGTACGTTCCACCCCCTGCCTGTCAAGTTGCCTTCTGACTGTTACTAAGCCGCTGGAGAGGAACAAGCGGTGATTACTTAATGCCATGTAACAAGCGCGTTTCGCTGAGCTTACAAATACTCTGATCACGACAGGTTATCTGCAACTCTCAGCAACTGTGCTGTGCATTCTTGCAACTGTATCATATAATAGCTATACATTCAGGCATTTACACCGTAATACACTAGTTATTGATTAAAGTCATACGCCTATACACGTAAAAATTCTTCCTCAGGTAGACAAGATATCTCCTGACATGTTATGGAGGCAGAAATTATGAAAAGGTAATTAAAATATTAGGGTAACACTGATAATATATGTGGATAACAAGAAAATGGTGTGATAGTATGAATAGTAGGCATTATACTAATAATAAGAGTTTACTAGTTAATATGGAGACAGCTAGATTAGAGGAGTCCACGTGGAATTTAGTATCAAGGAAAGAAAGAAATGTAATTGGTGTGTACATAGGAAGATGATGGTAATTAGCTTAGTCAATAATATGATGGGGTAAGAGTAACAAATGTAAATTGGGTGACAACAAAGAAAATACAAAGGTGGTTACAAGATGGCTACATGATTGATTACCTAAACAGTTCTGACTTTGTGTATTCAGATGTCTAAAGTAGAAGTATCACAGGAACTGGACATACTTAGGGTTCCACTCTGGCTCTTGTCATAGGATTTTGATTAGGAGAGGAAAACCCCGACAGGTAAAGCTTGACATCATACCAGGTTTTGAACACACTCGAGTTTTTACTCATGGCTGCGCTAACGATAGTTTAATTTGATCTCTTCTGGATTACTAACTTATCGAATGAGATAAAAATAATATAATATGTAAGACGTGAGGCATGTGTGTGTGTGTGTGTGTGTGTGTGTGTGTGTGTGTGTGTGTGTGTGTGTGGGTGGGTGGGTGGGTGGGTGTTTCTTTTTTTTTTTGTGTGTATGTACTTCTGCACATGTATGTGTATGCATGTGAATGTCTGTTGATGTATGCCTGTATATATGTGTATATGTATGTTTGTATGTACATATGTATTTCATGTATGTGCGGTATGTACGTATGCGTGTGTGTGTGTGTGTGTGTGTGTGTGTGTATGTATGGGAGAGGCTGTAAGGGGAGGGGTAGAGAGGATGGCAACAGTGGCATTGATTCTGTCACGGGCTGCGGCAGTGATTCTTCCCACCCACCCCATCCACACCCTACCTACCCACCCTTGGCCCACCTCCCCCGCCATCTCCCGCCTTACCCTAGCCATCCTTGCCCCACCCGCCCCACCACCCCGCCCTGACACCCACCCCACTCTATCCACTCTGGCTCTGTTCTGCTTTCCCTTGCCACATCCTTGCCCTATCCCTGTCCCGGTCTGTAGTCCCTTCCTTATACCTGTCCACCCTTGCCCAGTTTTGTTTTCCTCTGCTCCACCCCTGCTCCTTCCCTCCCCACTTTATAGGACGTGAGATAAAGGGAGAGTGAAAGTTGTCCTAGTCTGCCCCTTGCCATACTTCTTGAACTGTTCCATTCTGAATCGCCCCGTCCCATTCCGTTCCCTTTCCTCCTCTTCCTTTATTCCCTCTTGCCTCTGCTGTGATTCAAGATCTCTTCCACATTGCTGTACTCATCGCTGTCTCAACTCATCGCTGTCTGGTTATTCTCCATCCTAATTGGCTCGCCTGTAACTGTCCTCTTCCCACTTTTCTTTCCTGCCTCGCACCCTTGTCCTCTGCTCTGTTTCAAGCCATGTTCATGTCAGCTGCGATTACAGTCGTTATTTTTCCTTCTAAATTGCACCACTCTGTCTCGACCAGTCTCGTCTCGTTTTCTATCCTCCTTTCTTGCCATGCACCCCACAATTCCTGTTCTATTTCAAACTCACTACTAATTAATTATAGTTTTCTTCGACTTGATCGCACTCTGGTTGTCCTTCTTCCTGAAATGCTTCAGTCTCGCCCTTTTCTTTTCCGTCCTTTGTCATCCTTTATTGGCATCCTCCCTCTCCCCTGTCTCTGTTAAATATCAGTGGTGTTCCACTCAGCCGCAATGTGCTTCAGTTTATTTAATTTTCCCCTCTTACATTGCCTCCTGAATAGTTCCACTCTAACTTCTGTAACCCACTCCTTCCTCTTGTCTTCTGTTTTGCCGTGCCTCCCATTTCGCTTTTATATTTCAGACTTCGATATAGTTAGTTATAATTTGCTCTCCCTTTTCCCTGTATACGCTTTTTACACCTCGTCTTAAGTGGATCCATCTTGACTTCTCCCGTGCCACTCCGTCCTCTTCCCTCCTTTAATGCTGTGTCTTTCAGGTCTTTGTTCTGCTTCAATCTCTGTTCCGTTTCCATTTTAATCTCTCAGTCCATCCCTTTTGCACCTCTCCCTTAATGGCTCCACCCTGGCTCTTCACGTATCACTGCATCTTCGTCCCTTCTCGAGTGCTGTCTTTCATTTGTTTGTCTGTTTCAAGCTCCTTTCCGTTTTGTTTTCTTCTCCCTTTCCACCTTTTTACACCTCCTGAATGGCTCCACGCTGACTCGTTCCATACCACTTCAACCCCTTGCCTTGCCTTCTGCCATGTCCCCCTGGTCTCTGCCCCGTCCCATTACTTCCTGTTACGTCTCCTTCACCGAGGCATTCAGAGTCCCAGCGGGCCAAGGAGCTGGGTAGTCGTCTTTGCTTGGTCGGAAATGTAGCCGAATACTGAAATCCGTTCTCCTCACCTGCCTCATTTTCGCCTCTGGATTCATAAACGCATGAATGTGACACAGTGGACAAAGCTGCACATCATCATCCATTTGTGATAATATGCACCTTTGTTTACTACATCTCATTTAAGCATCACTGAATCCATCAATGAGCGAGGCTGGAGAGGCGAACAGATTTTGTATTTGACTGTCTTTTCACGGTCAAAAATTCCTGCTCATACTCACCTTCAAGTCTCAGGGTTCGAAAAAATCCTAAATGACGAAGAAGCTTAGTTTTATACCAGTCCACTACACGAGGGTATTTCAAGTAGACAGTATACATTTTTGCTGAATCCTAATCTTCCCCTAGAACACGACTCCGAACAGTCGATGCTACTTCTACGTCCCCAGGTGTGCTGCCGGGTGAACAGGTATAAGGGGGAAACAAATTGGTCCCAGCTCAGGTTTTTTCCATTGACGAGTAGGATATATTGATTAATGGACCACCGGCTTTCTCGCCAAAATCAGAATCAGAATCAGAAAACTTTATTCCATTACAGTATTATTTCCGTGGAGTGAATAGGCATCAACCGAGGCAGTTCCGGATGTTAGCAGGGAGGTATTTTTGGCCTTAGCTGTAGGCCAGAAGATAATAACTGCGAGCATCTTGAACCAACTGGCTGGGGTGAATCCCTAAAGTGCATGAGGTGTGTCCCAGGGCTGTCTCCCGGCGTGTCCTCGAGGCCATCCCAGCTGATATATAGGCTTCATCAGTCTTCACCGTGCCACGCCAAAATATTACTTTGTCTCGCCCGACAGGATATGCCACCCGGAGGAAGATGTGCCTGGTATCTCATTCATTTTATATTACTCCTGTGCATTCAGTGTGTCGTGACTTTGTTTCGTTACTCACATACCAGTAAAGTAAATGTATTCGGCAAATCGGTTGTATTTGTCGAAGTATAATTTAGGTGATCTACAAGCGAGAAATGGTATATTAATAAATAAATACTGGGTGTATACATACTGAGTTCTGCTTGGCGATTGCATGTAGATTTGAAAATATTGTGTAACTACAGAACTCACTATCTTCAACGGACATCAGCTCAAAACCACGGTGTGCACAATGTTCTGCAGTGACGTAGGTTTTCCGAAATAGTTTTGAAATACATTGTATTAATGTTTTTGAGTGCACTTATGAATGAATCTCGACGGCTTGATTAAAACATGGTTCATATTCGATGGGCACTGTAATAATAGCTCTTTTGAATATGTTTTGTTTTTTCCTCTTTTCTTGTTTCAGTTTCTGTGATTTTCTACAACTGTCGGATCCACACTAGAAGCAAACATTAAACAGGTGATGGAAATAGCGTAGAAATGTGTAAGAGGTGTAGGTGGAATGTGTAGTCCAAGTGCTGGTTTCATCTTGCTCATTTTTCTCCCTCCCTTCTTCACCCATCCCTCATCTACCTTACCCTTGCCACACACTTCACCCTTGCCTCACGTCTCACACTCTTGCATTACCTCTCACACTCATACCTCAATCCTCTCACCATACCTGACCCCACTCTCGCTTGCCTCACCTCTTTCACGCTCGCCTCGCCTCTCTTACTCTTTGCCTCACCACGCCCTTGCATCACCTCGTTCATTCTTGCCTCACCTTCACCTCTATCACCCTTACCTCACTTCTCTCACCCATGCCTCACTTCTCACACCCATGCATCGCCTCTCTCACGCATGCCTCACATCTTTTACCCATGCCTTACCTCTCACGTCTCTCCCTTGCCTCAAGTTCCCTAGAGACATAGTGAAAAGGTGTGTGTGTGTGTGTGTGTGTGTGTGTGTGTGTGTGTGTGTGTGTGTGTGTGTGTGAGAGAGAGAGAGAGAGAGAGAGAGAGAGAGAGAGAGAGAGAGAGGGTGGAGGAAAGACTGGAAGGGGGAGAGGGAAAAAGGGAAGGGGAAAGCCGGTGAGGAAGAAATGGAGGGGAGAAGGGAGGCGAGAAGGATAGAGAGGGTGAGGAAGGATGGATGGGGAGGGTGAATAGGGGAGAGAGAGAGAGAGAGAGAGTGGCATGGAGTGGGAGAGTGGGAGTGAGACATGGAGAGGAAGAGGGGGTGAGGAAGGAGAGTTAGAATGATGCGTGAAGAGGCTGGGAGAGGAGAGGGAGAGGATAGGAGGAGAGGAGGAGAGGGAAAGGAAGGGAGGAGATGAGAAAGAGAGAGCGTTGCATAGATACACAGACCATACAGTCCTTACGATGTTTTTTCAGGTGCTACGGTCTTAATAAAAAAAAAATGGCTCCCTAATTACCGGTACAGAAAAACAGCTGAGAGAGAGAGAGAGAGAGAGAGAGATGCAAAAATAGGAAAGGGAACGGCAAAGAAGCTTCAGAGAGAGAGAGAGAGAGAGAGAGAGTAGCAGCAGCAGCAGTAAAAATAGGCTGGAAGGGAACGGGAAAGAAGCTTCAAAGGAACTTAATGAAACGAAGGAGAAAGAACAGAAATGAGAGAAGAAAGAAGAGTTAAAAAAGATAAGGGAGGAGGAGGAAGAAAAAGAAAAAAGAGAGAGAGGGAGCGAAAGAAGATCAACTGATGAAGGAAGATGAGAAAGGAGGGAGAAAATGGGCAGGAAGTTTCAAAACAAGGGAAGAAGTGAAGAGAGGGATGAGTAGACACCAGAGATGAATAGAAGGAAATGAAGGTAAACTCTGGACCAAGGAGGAAAAATGGGTAAGAATAGAGAGAATCGAAACAAAAGACAGAAAAAGAACGGGAGAATTTTGAGACGAAGGTGCGGCAAGGAAGAGACGACCAGGAGAAAAAGAAAGGAAAATCGCAGACAGAGGAAGAGAGAGCTAGGGGAAAATTGACAAGAAATAATTGAAATGTAAAGTAAGAAAATGAATGACGAGGTAAGAGAAGGGAGAGAGAGAGAAAAGAGAAAATAAAGTCCAGGAATAATGGAAGAGAGAGAGGAGGCTGAGGAGAGAGGGGGAGACTAAGAGAACGAGGTAAATTTGAGAGATACTAAGAGAGACGTACAAGAAGTGAACGATGAGAGGAAAAATAAGGAAATTAAACGTGAATAAAAAGTAAACGAGATGTGCGACAAGGGACAGCGGAAGAACGATTAGGAAAAAAGCACGAATAGCACGAAAAGTGAAAGGAAAGGCCGAAAAACTGACTGGAAGAAGAACAGAGAAACAGAAGAGGGAGGAAAATGAGACAGGGAAAGGAGATGGAGAACGTGTATGTATGAAAAAATTATGCGACAAGTGAAGTGAGACAAAAGAGGAAAGAAGTAAGGGTAAAATTTCAAAACGGAAGAAAGAGAAATGAGGAGTAGGGAGAGAAATGGGGCAGAGGATAGAGGTAGGGATGGGGAGGATAGGGTAGGATCAGAACTACATCCAACTCCCAGTAAGATCACGCTAACACACTTTTTCCGGTCACAAACACTAACACACATTTTTTTTTTTTCCACTCTTTCACTTCCAGACAAGAAAGAGGAGTCGATGAATGTAAGAATTATTTCCTAACACATTTACTACAAGTGGTCTGGCCTAATAAAGAGAGAAAAAGAAAAGAAAAAGAAATTGACAATAATAAATACAACATTAAAAAGACATCAGGCTCCTGCAAGTGCTGGGGAAAAAATCTGAGGAGAATATAAAATACATACATTATCTGCCTGTGTCAAATCTGTGTGCTTATTTTTACTCTTATTTTAGTGTTTTTGTGGTTCACGCTCATCCGATCGTGAACCCCGTGGACTGCAGGTTGAAGCTACCCTCCTCTTGCAGTCCACCCTCTACCTTTCAAGGGGTAGGGAGAGAACTGAGAAACATATGTATAACCGGGAAGAGATACCCACCCGGCTATATCAGTGCCATCACATGAAGGCGTCCCTCACCAGCACGTGTCTATTTTTCCTGCTCATTTATAGAGACCAGCGGTATTCATCCACTTTAATATTATCTTTTTTGACAATCACTGGAAGATAAGAACCGGATACGGCTTTAATCCACTTCAGCGCGATAGTCTCTTTTTTATTTCTAGTTCATTCTCACTTCCACCAGACGTTTCTAGTAACTATATCCTTTTCATGGTCGGGACAACTCTTATATTCTATTCCAGCTAATGCCAGACGATTGTATTCAGTTGAGAGTGAGTCATAGGAGCCTGAGTGTTAAGAAAGCGCCTTAGTATTGTAGGTAATGAAGGACACATCTCACTCCTCCAGTAAGAAAAGCGTGTCTGGCTTGGAATGAGCCGGAACAAAATGAAAATTACATATTTTTTCGACTATGAGCATAGATTTAGCAGTCAGTTCTCTGAGGTCCAGCAGTTCTCTTCCCTGTCACACGCCTTCAGATGTCACAGTTTCGGTGCCAATACTCGCCGTCTAAATTTAATAACTGCTAGGGCTGTCTCATTCGGGACTAATGTGAGGTTATTAAAGGGGTGTCTTTATTAGACAGGTCTTGTGGAAGATCAGTAAAATCTGTATGATAGAATTTCACACTATCGAAGTATTTCATATCCTAGAGGTCTGAACTCTCTTCCTTCTGAACAGCAGACCACTTCTCTAACCCTATGACCACCACTTTGTACTGAACGAGTTATTTGATCAGTTTTACGTTTTCTTCTTCTTCTTCTTCTTTTTTTTTTTTTATTCAACTGTTTCATGTAATCTTTTAGCAGACAACCTCCATATTTTTTCCTTTCCTGTTGCCGGACGATTATGTTTAGCTTAAAGGAGACCATTCCAACTGAAGGGGTAAGAAACAACTCACTCTGACCTTTCACTACGATGATGTACAGGTAATTATATATATTTTTGCAACCCTCAAACAGATTTCTTATCGGCAAGGAAATTCCCGTTTCCATGTTACAGAAATCCTTAAAATGATTTAAAAAGACGGGATTCGGGACAAAGGATGCGAGTTGACAAATCCGAGATCGAGGACGTAAAAATGAGGAAGGGTTTGAGACTCAAGATTCAGTATTAAGCATTAGAGCTTGAGGATTTATACATCAGGGATATGAGACCTACTTTTTGTAACCAAATTTATAATGCATAGGTATTGATAAACGGAGGATTCGAGACTAAAGTTTCGAAACCAACGATCAGAACAAAGAGGCAGTCTAGGATAAGTTATTTCCATATTTCGCCCGCTCTTTGTGAGCAACCAAGTTATCCGGTGTTCCCCCTCCCACCAATCCATATAATGATTTACACTCATCTATCAACTTCCTTTTTGCCATCCATTTTTCGTTGGTTATTCCACCACTTCTATGTAACCTTTAATCGGTGAAGTTTCTCATCATTACTGCATGGAATAATTATCTGGAGGCAAAAGAAATATGACAAAAGACACGTCATTGTGCTAAAGGTTTTAACAGGGATCGGGATTAAAAGAGTCATAGAATGAAAACTGATATCCTGAAACTTGACTTGGGATTCGAGACAAAAGATATGAGACTGATGATTGGAGCTGAAGACTATGAACCGAGGATTATAGAATTAAGGTTTGGGACCAGAAATTCGGGGCTGAAAAATCGAGATCAAGAACAGCTTAAGAGAATGGGGTTTCGAGACCAAAGATGTAAACGGAGAGGAAGGTGACTTAGAATGCACAGTTTTCATTTCCCTTGCAGGTTCATGTAATAACAAGCGCTCATTTATCATATCCACGCGTGCCATCACTTTCTTTTGTAATTCCACCATATTTTGTTTATCTTTCTAAAAAAAAAAAGCTATGTCGTAAGTTGAAGAATACAGTAACACAGCTGAATATTGTGTTGGAGGTGTTGGCAGGGTACAGGATTAAAGTTTTCATGAAGCAGAATTCCGTATAGTGATTTTAGGCACAGGATTCGAGACCAGAGATCTGAGTCTGTTGGTTTGAAACTGAGGATTCGAAAGCAAAGATATGAGCCCGAGCATTTAAGGCTGGGGAAGGACTTCAAATTATTGATGGGGATTCAAGGTAGAGGATTCGGGACCAAAGATTCGGACTAGCTTTCCATCCTCTTCTTCATAACAGCCGAAGTGTCCAGTGTTTGACCTCTGGGTCATACATTTTAATTGATAATTCCACCTTCTTCGTTCACACCTTCACAAAATCGCCTGCTGTAGGAGAAATGAGCCAAAATACATGTCATTTCACTGAAGAGGTGAGTAGTGTATGGAGTGCAAAGCCTCATGGAGTGGAAGTTCAAATCATGCTTCAAGCAGATGATTCGAGATCTGAGAATTGAGACTGAGGACTGGAAGAAGAAAAAAATGGAAAGTAGTCATTCAATACCCGAAACTAAAACTCAGGACTAAAAATTCGATTACAATGATTCAGACCAGTGGACTGAGATCAAAGATTCGAACAGAGAGGGAAGTAGCCCAGGAAATGTAGTTTCTATCGTTTTCCTCCTTGTGCCCAGGGTTCATAATAATAACCGGCACTCATCCATCACCCTCCCTCGTGCCATCCATCACCTACCCGCGTGTCATCTATCTCCTTCCTGTGCGTCGTCCTTCATTGGAGTCCATTATTCGCTCGTCCCTCTCCGTAATTTCGAGGCTTCAATTTATGACAAAGCTGTGTTGAGTAGAAATGGTGAAGATTCTGTTCTGGCCTTCGTCATGGTGACAGTGCAGCATCCTATCGATTTCAGAGTATCATATGCTACGCTCAGATTTATGAGAATATACGGTAGTAGCATAATATTAATGTACTGCATAGGAAAGAGAATAGGAAATCATAATCATCTCTTCCATCTTTCTCCCCTCTGGCCCATTGATTATAAGCCTAGTTCGTCTCAGTCAGGGAAATTTACAAAACTCTGTAAATTAACTAGTATACGTTCCACAAGTGACCAAGCCTTGTTAAGATAAAAGACCATGATTCCAGTACAGTCCCGTACTGACCAGGAAACTTCAAGAGAACATTTTTCGATTTATATATATATATATATATATATATATATATATATATATATATATATATATATATATATATCTATATATATATATATCTATATATATATATCTATATATATCTATCTATCTATCTATCTATCTATCTATCTATATATATATATATATATATATATATATATATATATATACACAGTATATGGCTCAATCGGTAGAGAGGTGGCCTGCAGTCCTACCGGACCCAGGTTCAAATCCCCTCTGGGGCAGAGAACAGTTCAAGGATTTGAATTTCTGAAAAATCAGACTTTACTGATCTATCAGAAGACCCGCCGACATGTAAAAATACCCCCGCTAATACCAATACTCCAGTCCTGTATGAGACAGCCCTAGCATGTATTCAGTATGGACGGTGGGTGTTAGCGCCGAAGTGGTGACATGTAGAGGTGTATGGTATGTAGGAGGACTACTGGGCCTTGAGAGCAGGCTGTGAAGCCTATGTCCAGAGTCGGACACACACACACACACACACACACACACACACACACACACACACACACACACACACACACACAAGTATACTTCGTATATAATGATTTTTCAAAACATATTACAGTGGCATGATATGTAGCACTCATGGTATTATGTTACCGTGTGGTTATTAGTATCGGTACTGTTTGGCCAGTAGACCATAAAGTTCACGTTTTACCAGTTAAAGACACTAAACAATAAATACAGTACACCGGTAAGATAATTGGCTGGGATAGGAGTAGACACATTACTAATTACCGGATATTATGTAATATGTACTGACGGGTTCAGAATGGAGAGGCCATACCCTCAGTTGTAGGCTAGAAACTTCTAGGTTGACCAGTTTATTAGTTTATTATTATTATTATTATTATTATTATTATTATTATTGTTATTGTTATGATGATGATGATGATGAGGAGGAGGAGGAGGAGGATAGGGATGATGATAATACTGTCCCAAGGTAATGGGCAGGTAATAGAGTAAGCCAGGTATTAAGTACCATTAATATCCTGTGGTTTCAGTCAAGATCGGGTAAGATCTTGCTGAAGTACCAAAAACACATTCGGTAAGTCTTGTACCATCAAGAAAACTAAATATACTAAACTATTTCACAGCACCAAGATAAAGGCAAGAAAATAAGCTGATCAGTTGCCAAGTACTATGAAAAGGCAATAGTTCCAAAAAGGTCGTTCGATTCTGAACAGTAAAGGAACCGAGGAAGCAATTTTGGACTACTGGAATACTACAGGATTTAATGATACAGGATGGGGCACATATTACCCATCGCCGTTGTTGTGTGTTGCGTGAACGGCTCATTCAGCGTTGTCATTGTCTATCCTGCTTTATATTCTACTTCCTATAATTTTTTTCACACTTCTTGGTGTCTGCTTCCTTCCTTCAGTGATTGGATTGTTGATTAGTGATATCGCAAAGGACTCGAAGTAGACGCGCACCCCGTTCCGGCAAACTGAGCCGTCCCCGCAACACGAGAATGGCAGTGGGCTATATGTGGACCACCCTGTATACAGTGGAACAGCAAGGAGGAAAACAAAAAAATTAGTATTACAGTAATCGAGTATCATTAAAATCTTGAAATTCATGTAAATATTAAATTCTCTTCTAACTAGCAGTGTATAAATAGAGGACGAGATTTAACAGTACTACAATAGCGAGGCCCAGAGAAGGGAAATTAGCAGAGCAGTTACTAGGTTCTATTTAAAGCCTGTGGTTTCAATAAAGATAAGTTTCGTGCCAAGCCGGTAAAGTAGAACCTCACGAGAGACGCGGGTGGGGGAGGGGGGACGGAGAAGCTGAGAGAGAGAGAGAGAGAGAGAGAGAGAGAGAGAGAGAGGAGCCAGCGGGGTAAACAAACCACAAAGAAACCCAGGATTCTCAGTAGGTAAAGGAGCGCTAAAAAGAAAAAAAAAATGCTGATCTCATCCACGTCAACAGTGAAGAAGGAGCCTGTGTGTGTGTGTGTGTGTGTGTGTGTGTGTGTGTGTGTGTGTGTGTGTGTGTGTGTGTGTGTGTGTGTGTGTGTGTGTGTGTGTGTGTGTGTGTGTGTGTGTGTGTGTGTAAAAAAACAATGAGGTAGAGGGTGGTGGTGGTGGTGGTGGTGGTGTGAGGATGCGCCACCAGATGGAGCGTACGTCTTTAATGGCCATAAAGGGAGCGAGTGTAGTACGAGGGGAGGAGTGGCTCGGCGTTAAAGGGCATGGTGTGGTTGGGACCGGTGCTGGGTGGAGAGAGAGAGAGAGAGAGAGAGTTACATAGATACATGGACCTCACCGACTTCGCGGTTGAACCGAAGCGGTTCTGCCTTAATATGAAATGGGAAACTTATCTACTACTTGTAAAATGAGAATAGTGCTGCATAAGCCTCCGTCAGAGAGAGAGAGAGAGAGATTCTACTGCCAAACTATTTTAGTAAGAGAAAAGGAAGGTAACTCCCTTCCAACCGACCTCACTACCACCTAAAAATGTCTTTTATGTACCGGTACTTCTGACAGTACTTAAGTCTGATATTTCATTCTTTTCCGCCTGATCATAATGTTGGAATAATACGAGATTGCAAGAAAGTGTTGTTCCCAGATATTTAACAGTGCTGAATGATGATAATATTTCATTCAGTGTTTCATATTCAGCTTGTGTGAATTAGTTCCAGATGTGAAGAATTTGGAGTTTCGTGGCACTGAAGGGCATCTGCCATTTATTGGACCATCTCCACTTTCGCAGAGTGAAGTATAAATGGTTCAAAAAGGGTAGGAAAATTTTTGACGGGATTCTTTGGAGGAAACACAGAAATATTAGAGTGTATTGTACTGAAAACAGCAATTCTCTTACTAACACAGTGCCATATTTCTGATCTTGTCACTGTAAGGTTGTATCAATCTAATCTATCACTGAAATACTACCCCCATTCTAATCTACTACTGTCGTACTACCAACACTCTAAGCTACTATGATACAACCAGCTTCCTAATCAACTACTGCTGTACTGCTGCTACCATTCTAATCAACTATTATACCGTTATCACTCTTATCTACTATAATTATATTCCTTTCTAATCAACTACTATAATACTGCCATCGTTCTGATCCAGTTCTATACGGTAAAACTGCCACAATTCTGATCTAATGCTATGATACTTATATCATTCTAATCTAGTGCTACAAATCTGCCACCATTCTAATCTACCACCGTAATGTTGCTGGCGTTCTAATCTGCTACTGTTCAAATTCGTGCAAATGCCATTAATCCAGTCTAGTACTGTAATATTGTCACCGTTGTAATTTCGCCATAATACTGCTACTCTTATTACCATAGTAACACTGCCGCGAATATAGTATAATGCATCCACAGTTCGCCATGTACTATCACACTGATGCCCTCAAAAGTCAGATATATTTGTTCAATATTGTCTCACAATAAATCAACAACTATAATACTACAACCAGTGATGATTTTTGTTATACTGTTGCCTCCACTAATTGTTCTGCTGTAAAGATACTACCGCTTAAAATCTTTAGTGGTGCTGGAGAGGAGCGCCTTCACATAGTGGCATTGATTTGATCGCGTGGTTCCACTGCCCGGTTATACGAGCATCTCGTCACTCTCCCCCTTTCCCCCTAAAGGGGTCGGTGGACTGCAGGAGGAGGGCATCTGCCAGCAGTCCACCGGGTTCACGTCCATATGAACATCAACAATTACAACAATTCGGTGATGTCTTTCATATTTTATTCTTCCTATCACTGGACGATTTATTTTTTTTTTCATCGTAGGTGGGATGTCCAGTTGTGAAGAGATTAAAACGATATCCATTACCGCCGTTTTTTGATAGATGAATCGCTTTAGAAAATTAAAATTGTCTGGCGGTACAAAGGGTTGTATAAGGAAGGTTCCTTCGTATTGAATGTGTCATAAATAATGGTCTCTACTGTAGTCGTCAACCCCATCGTTATAGTAACATCCTATTTTTATTTTATTTTTACTTCTGTCAGACGATTTCATTCAGCTTAAGGAAAACAATAAACAGGTTGATGCGTACCAGAATCGGAATGGCAGAATTGTATATAATCTTATTTATTCTTTGTATATAGTGTTTGTTTAATGTTTTTCACTTTGATCATGAACTATGCAGACAAA
>NC_136967.1:11250000-11285000 GCF_032717465.1 Coenobita brevimanus | reverse complement strand
ACACAGCGACTAATCTATACTCCTTCGTTTCTGCTGCACGTCTTTTTCTTTGTACTTTGCCTTTCCACTGTCTTGCATGGAGTCGCGTCACTAAAAGGCCTCGAGAAATCGCAAGTGCTGCCGGTTCCGTAACACAGCGCGAAGAGGATCTGCAGCGGATTCCTTGATGTGAGAAAATCAGAATGTGGAGGAAGGATTCGTGCCTAACTGGTTATAGATGGAAACACTTCGCACCATCCAGCCGTGAGCCGTACTGTTGTGGCCGTATCCCTGATATCACAAAACAGTTATTATTATTCTGTTTAATCCCTGAGATGGCAGGTCGCTACTTCTCAATTTCGTTCTGGTTTGAGTCAGATGATTTTACTCAGCCAAGTGAAACTCCTCCCGTCTTACCTAACTAGGATTTCCACAGGTGAAGGGGCATGAGCAAATCAAGTGGAGATTTTCGTCCCTTTTGTAGCTTATATCTCGTAGATAATTGACAGCTAAAACATAGTAAGGCTCTACAGCCTTTCAATAGAACTTTATTATAACTAGCACAATGTTTTATTGTTAATTTCTTGTTATTAATCAGAATTCAAGACGGAGAGATGGCAATTTTCGCCTAATCAAAGTGAACAGAATATGGTAGGATGGACATTTCCTCAAAAACGTTAGGAGGATTCCTTGCACAGCTTCCTTAGCGATTCAGAATGTGGCATGTTGTACCCTAGTGTGTTTCCTTTTTAAGTTACTACTGTGTTTCTTTTGATAAATACAGAACACTAATATTCACCATGTAGAAGTAAACTGCCGTCGATAAAGGTGTCGCGGATTCTTTTGTATCAACTGGGAAGCCGTGAAATACAAAGGAAAAAATATACGTGCATATTAACGAGTCACATCCGGGAATAACTGGATAAAGTACGAGGCGCCGTGGAGATCCTAAGCCTTCGAGAATAAGGGTGAGAGAGAGAGAGAAATAGTTTTGTGTCCTGCCACTCTAATTGTCCTTCTTCGTTTCTCTCTTCCACTCACAGCAAGGTCAGTCACTCAGATCGTGTTGTTATCCTGTTGTGTGTTTGTGTGCGTATGTGATTTTTTTTTCTTTTCACGTGCTTTTTGCTTGAATGTCTATTTATTTTTGCATCCCTCACCGTGTGTGTGTGTGTGTGTGTGTGTGTGTGTGTGTGTGTGTGTGTGTGTGTGTGTGTGTGTGTGTCGCTCCTTATCGTATGATACTGTGTTTGTGTGTCTTTTCTCGTTTTGTGTTTTGTGCTTTTATGCTTATGTCTTTTTATTTATACTTTTCATGCAGCAGGAAAGGATCAAAACAAAACAAGCCCTGTAGCATTTTTCTAGCCTTTTGGTCTTGTCTTTATCATTTTGTAATTAAAGTAACATCCTGCATGGACAGTATACACATATTTAAATACCATGCAAATATTTTTTTTTGTTAGTACGTATGTGTATTGTTGTAGCTTCTTTATTTTTCTACATAGCTGATCATTTTTAAAAACTAACTTATACGGTCTGATTTTAATATGATAGTTGTATAGATATGGCTAAATCTTCATGAATTTTGATATTCGGATATCAACATCATCATCATCATCATCATCATCATCATCATCATCATCATCATCATCACCACTACCCATTTCCCACTCTTGTATTTTGGTTGGGCAAGATTAACCACCTTAACCACCACTTATATATCCTAAATCCACTGAGTACAAACCACATCACACTAACCTCAAACTTAAACCACAACGACACACTTCACTGTACAACCCCTCCTCACCCTTAACCACAACACCATACTACACCACGCTTTATCATCCATCACACCACCTCTGCCACTCCGTCTCTTCACAAGCCTCACCATCACCACCCAAAACCACATCAAAACCCCTCTTCATTCTCTACCTCAGTCACCACACCACGCCACATCCATCTCACCAAACCAGCTTCTCACTTTCCAGCGGCATGCAACATCAAATTCATTTCTCATTCATCACATTACAACTCCTCCCACACCACACCACATCACACGAATCTCGATTTGCGCACACCACACCACACCACACCACAGCAGCCTCCTCCCACGAGTAGTGCGCCATACCAGAGTTATTTCTCATCCATCAACCACCTCCTCCTCCTAAAGTTCGCTACACCACACTACATCAGCCTCCACCATCTCTCACCACACCACCCTCCACCTTCAAGCGGCATGCCGTACCATAGCTATCTTCATCTCTCCACACCTCCATTCATCATCAGCCACACCACACCACACCACATCACACATCGCTTCTTTCGTCCTATATCCCAACACCATCCTTTACCCTCAATCACCACACTTCAGCACCTACTACACCACACTTTAAACTCCAGAAAACCAAAAGACGTTATACCACACTAAAACACGTCATTTTACATCCTTGACAAGTAGGTCATATAACACTAACTTCCATCATCTCCCCACACACTGCATCATACCTCGACACACGACACCACCAACAGTTCACTATATCACACCGCACCACCACACACCACCATCCCATACTACAACACACCACACCACACCATCCTCCACCACACCACACCACACCACCACCACCAGTACTGCATTATCACCACCCAGATCAAAAACAGGCCTCTACCACCTCCACTCTCGCATCTACACCGGATTTACACATTTCCATTTAAACTCACTTCTGTATCCATATGCGGTATCTATATTCATCTACCGATTTATCAGTCTCTCTGTATATCTACTGTCAATCGCTGAATCCCAGAGTTCATCCAGCGAGGGGCCCGTCAACAACACGCCTCTCTGTCAAAGTCATCTCTTCCTCCTCTCTCTCTCTCTCTCTCTCTCTCTCTCTTTCTCTCTCTGGGTCGTCCTTTTCTCAATCTACCACCGACTTCCACTCTTTTGTCGTATTTTTTTTTTTCTCCCTCCATGCATTTTTTTTTCCCACCATCATTTCACAACCCTGTCTCACCCATTTATCTGTCTCAGTCATTTATCAATTATATCTCGTTTATTCTGGTTACATGTTTCTTGAAAAGGTCGGTTTGGAAGTACAGTGATGCAAAGGTCCAGTGGAGATTCTGTTATGGTGATATTTTTTCCCCGTTTTATTTTGCGCTTGTGTGTGTGTGTGTGTGTGTGTGTGTGTGTGTGTGTGTGTGTGTGTGTGTGTGTGTGTGTGTGTGTGTGAATTATGTGTGTTTCATCTGTAAATCTAGCTTAAGTGTCTATATGTCTAAAGAGGGACAACGTTTCACCTGATATTTAACTTCGACTTTCCACATCACTTCCGTGGCTAATAATCCTAAGATAGAAGATGCTATGTGTCCTTCTCTACCCAAGGACGATTTTCTTTGGTGGGAAATGTCAGGCTGAAAAGTGTGAAGTAGACGAGTGTGAAGACGAAAGTAGCTGAGTGTGAAGTAGACGAGTATGAAGACGAAAGTAGATGAGTGTAAAGTAGACGAGTGTGACGACGAAAGTACGTAAGTGTGAAGTTGACGAGTTGGAGACGAAAGTAGATAAGTGAAGTAGACGAGTAGATAAGTGAAGTAGACGAGTGTGAAGACCAAACTAGATGAGTGTAAACAAACTTATGACACCGACTGTGAGGCGAAAAAATGTTGACTGCACCATGTCAGAAAAAAAAAAAAAAACATGCATGAAACATATTGTGTAATGTTCCCTTTCTTTCCACGCGGAAGGCTTGCGGCAATTTTGAAACGCTTTTGAAATCTCTCTCTCTCTCTCTCTCTCTCTCTCTCTCTGTTCAGAAAGCTGTATTTCTGTTTTGCTTTAGTGTACTGTCGTAGTGGTATTTAAGGCTGCATCTGGTATTGACCTAAGCCTTTCCCTCTGAGTGTTCTTTACTAGGCCAGAGAATAATCGTCCACACGTAGTTAAAAAATAATAAATAAATGAATAAATAAATAAATAAGGCACCAAGGCAGTGAATGGTGTGTGAGAGGTATTCAGTAACCTATATGCGTTAAAGATGCCCACCCAGCTGAATAAAATCGTCTGGGATAGAAAGGATAAACTCTAAAAGGTGCCATTGAATTGAAGGGGATAAGCTTTGAAATCCGCGGGGCCCTTCCTAAGCTGAACATTATCGTCTGGTGGGTCCGTGAAAAATATCACTGGAACTTATTTTTATTTATTTATTTTAATTTGACGGTGATCTATAAATATATTTATCATAAATTTAGCTTGAGAGAGAGAGAGAGAGAGAGAGAGAGAGGTGGAGAACATGAGGAAGAAAGAGGTAACTAGATTTATCATCGTTTTAGCTCGATTTCGAGGAGGTATATAACTAAATTTATCAATAGCCTATTTTTGCTTGATTTGGCGGAGGTTTATAACTAGATTTCTTATTTCAGATGGATTTGCAGGAGGTTTAAAAGACAGATTGATTATAATTTTAGCAAGAAATATGTCACAGTGATAGAGTAATTGACTGTGATTTTAACTTTCACGATGAATGTCCTCAGTATTATATTTCTTGCCATTTCCAACCTATTCTGTTTGGTGTAAAGAAAAGAAAATCTTGTACTGCAGGAGTTAATGAGCTGTTTTTAGTCCCTCCAGATCATTAAGTCTCTCCCAAGCTAGATCAAATCATCTGAAGGTCGCAAGAACAAAATAAGTCTATGTTATCCGAGTGAAAAGAATCACACGAAAGTCTGCTCAGTTTTCAGACGTGCTGGTGTTGAACATAAAATCTATCACAGTTTATTCTGCATTCTGTTGTTTGTGATCTAAAATTCATAGTTCATACTTTAAAATAATGCATAAAATCTGAAGGTATTATTGCCCCTTGACAGATAGAGATTTCATGGCGCTGAAAATAAAGAACACAAAAATTAGCCATTGTACACAAAATACCCGAGTAACAATAACATGGAAGGGATTACAGCTGAGTCCGCAAATGCAGTGTTTCCCGACAGTAAAGCCAGGTTATTTCAGATAAAAAATAATTTGTACATGAAGCTGATATCACGATTCCCCACTCTTCAGTCTCCACCTCAGTCACAGTACCACATCATACCTCATATACCTCACCACATCTCATACCACACACCACATCTCCATACTTCACCACGCCATGGGTTGCTACACATCATATCACACTAAGCCACACCTCGCCACAACATACCATCCCAAACACCACCACATCACATCACACCTCCCCAAACTACACCACACCACACCATGTCCCGCCACACCAGTCATCTCGTACTTGAACAGGCTAACTAGATGGAATGAAACCCATTATGAGAGGCACACTGTATAAGCGGAAGTATGAGCTATAATTTTTCTTGCTTGACCAGGGAAAAATTTATATATATAATCTGCCTTAACTTTTTGGCGGCCAGGATTTCTTTCAGAAAAAAAAAAAATAAAAAAAATTACCTACGTGTCCATAATAGCGAAAGGTTTAATAGAAGTAATGTCAAAAACCTTTTAAAGTTTAACTGCTTCAACCTGGGAGCTACTTACTTTGATAAATCGTAAATAAATAAATAAATAAATAAAAGGCACCGTCCTGCAAATGTTCGTAGAGGTTGTTTCAAATCGCATCATCGTGAGCTGCCTGCCCTGGACTGATTAAATCGTTTGAAGGTAACAGTACAAACTGCAGCCTGAGGTTACGCTGCCAAAGTTGACAGCATGGAAGGGTAGAAAAATGACTTATACCTTCGGCAACTTCTACTTAATTTAAACATCTCCAGCTGCCTATAGGAAATTCAAACCATCGAGTGTAAGGAAAGACTGTAACTCCAACGATTATAGCTATTCCTAGACCACCAGGCGTCTCAAAGCTTCAGTACAAACAAAATTAAGTGAAATTAAAAAGGTGTCGTCGTACTGAAGAAATTGCGGTACACTTTCCTCTCTCGAGCCATGACACCTTTAAAAATTATACACTTTTGGGAAATCTCGAAAATCTGTTACTCAAAGCGAGTTCGTAAGCAGTGGAAACAAGAACAAAGTCGGCATCATCACTGCTCTTCTGTAATTACTCTGGATGACGTGTTGATGTGAAAAAGTTTAGTGTTTGAAGAATTTGGAAGCAGTTTGAGATATGGGGCTGTTATTATCATTTTGTTATATTCACACACACACACACACACACACACACACACACACACACACACACACACACACACACACACACTCCACTCATATCTCCCATGCACATGCACAAGAAAAAGCACACATAGAAACCCCTTTCCAGCCACAGACACACAGAAATACCCACAAACTCAAAAATATACGTACACGGCCAGTGGCTCCACACACACAGACACACACACACACACGGAGCCAACAAGAGGCTGACACTGAAGTATTCAAATCAGGTATAGGACGTGGGCGGCGGTGGTGACGACATCAGCTTCAAGTGTGTCTGGGGTGGGATGGGATGGGGTGGGCGGGGTGAGAGTCTGTTTACTATAACTAAATTT
Organism: Coenobita brevimanus; assembly: GCF_032717465.1. Classification (NCBI taxonomy): domain Eukaryota; kingdom Metazoa; phylum Arthropoda; class Malacostraca; order Decapoda; family Coenobitidae; genus Coenobita; species Coenobita brevimanus. Next base: position 11,278,511 of record NC_136967.1, on the reverse strand, counting down.
AGCCATCCCACTGTCTTGCCACCGCCTACGTCAAGTTTTCTTAAGGTTTAATTAGCAAAGTACGTTTCACCTTCTGGAGTCTGAGGTGGAGTGAGTACCGCGTGGATCGGTGTGATAACTCTTCTTGGATCACTACCTAAGAAAGCTGTGTGAAAAGCTATTGAATGGTTTTGTTAAGTTTTCAAAATTACACTGAATTAAAGCTGTATTCTGTAGCGTTAATTCTGTGTAACACTTAAAACTACCTGTGATAATAGTTAAATATTATGGAGGCTTCTCACGTACTAAAGTACTATACAGATGCGGGAACTTCAAGGTCTTAATTCTGGGCCTTACAGTTAAGTCGCTAAGTCAATGGGCGTGAAGCAGGAGTTTCAGGGATCTGCTACTGGGCTTCGGTAAAGACACAGAAGAGTACAGAAGTGAAGCGCTATGTAAAAAAAAAAAAAAAAAAAAAAAAAATGGCGGACGGCCGGGCTACTGCTAGCGATGCTCTTGCAGCGACTGTAATAATTTTTAGGATCGCTTTAAAACTTCCCCAGGTGCCTTACGAGGGAGGTGAAAAAAGTCATTAATCCCTTCAGAGAGAGAGAGAGAGAGAGAGAGAGAGAGAGAGAGAGAGAGACTAATTTGCATGTTTGCGTTATAAGAGTAGGAGGGATGGAGAGCGCAGTAGGAGTAGGAGGACTTGGAATGGAGTGAGGAGGCGAAAAGGAGAGGGAGATTATGGAGACTAAAGATGGACAGTGGTGAAAGTATGGAGATGGAAACTTATCTGCATCTAATGATATCTGACAAAAACATTGTCGCCTCACATATTTTTCTTAGTTGAATGTTTCATCACCATAAACCGCATTGCACTTAAACACACCTGGCATTCAGATTCCCTGGTTCATAGGAGGGGTTGATGCGCAGAAACAGGGGAGGGGGGGAGAGTGGATGTAGACGAGGAGGGGTAGGGGAGAGGGGGAGAGGGGGGTAGGGAGGGGCTGGTTTGAGGTGGGGGAGATGCGTGAAATCTGGATGCGCGTGGGAGGAGATGGTTTAGTTGAAAGATAATCCCCACTTTACTGTGTATTGTGCAACACTTTTGTCATTATACAGTACATTGCATTAAATGGTGGAAGTGTCATTTGAAGGTTGTTGTTACCTATGGACTGGCTAATTAAAAAACTTGGCAACTGACAGTGGGGAGGTGGGGGGGGGGAGGGGGAGAGACTGAGAGCTCGTGAAATATGTACTCCGATGCCATCAATAAATATCAAACAGTTTTTATTAACTAATCCCCAGATTCTTTAGAAAATATAAAACTGGACCGTAATGAGAATGAAATTATGTAAGGAGAGTGACAGGGAAGTTGGTTGTATCATTGTTCCTTAGTCTTTGTTTAACCAGTGAAACAATTAATGGCACACTCATCTGGGAACGCTTTATGGGTAAGAGCTGTTTCCCGGACAGTTTCCTGCTTGCTTCTGTCCCTGTTTAGTGTCAGTGATGTGTCCTTAGTTTTTTCTGTGTTTTCGCGTGCTTAAAGAGAGGACGAGAATATTAGGAGTAGAATTCAAGACCTGTATGTGACTTCGAGTGGGCGTGAGGGTGACAGCGGAGGGACCGAGATGACGACGGAGGATTGTATAAGGTAAGTAAAAGGAGACTTGCACGAGATTTTTACAGGTGTCAGGCTGTCGAAAGTAGAGTCAAGCACATAAGAAAGGAGTTTACGAGATTTTATGCTGTTTTTCTAGGTAGGTAGGGTGGTAGCAAGGAAAGCGAAGAAATGTAGTTAGGTAAATAGGTATATGAGGGAAGAATGGCACGGGATGGTGTTCTTACAGTTAGGTAAAGTGAAGAAATAGATATGCAAGGCACATAATCCAACCCAGACAAACCAAACTCAACCTGACCACGTAATCTGACCGCACAACTCAGCCTAACCTAACCTACTGTATTTCAACTCAAACCAACCTAACAGAACCAAACCCTGCCGAACCCAACTTAATCCCAATCTAATCTATCCCAGCTCAACCCAACCAAAGCAAACCAAACTAAACCTTATCTAACCTAACCTAACCTTAACCCATCCCAACCCAATCCAACCTAACCCAGCCAAACCCAACCCAGCCAAACCCAACCCAACCTAGCAAAATATGATCGACACGGCGAAGCAACGGCGGCTGAATTTGGGTGAGCGGCTGTGACCCCCCCAGCTGGCACCACTATTGGAATACGATAGTCAATAGTCGGGGGAAAATACTTGCAAATTGTTCCTTGTATTTTGTCCCTCATCACCAGCAGCTTTCCCCGTGCCCAAATTGTTCCTCGTATTTTGTCCGTCATCATCAGTAGGCCAAATATTGTTCCTTGTACTTTTGTCCGTCATCACCAGTAGGCCAAATTGTTCCTTGTATTTTTGTTCATCATTACCAGTAGGCCAAATACTATTGTTCCTTGTAATCCCTGCCGAGTAACACCTATCCCGTGACCAACTTGTTCCATGTATTTTGTCCATCGTCATCGTCATTAGATGTTCCCCATGCCCGCCTGTTTTTATGGTGTTCACCGCTACCAAAGTGCTGGAGTTATGTGCTGATAGGGGTGATAGTGGCCTGTTATGTGCAGATGGTCGGTTATGGACAAAAACGATCTGTATGGCCAATTACCTGCAAAATGCGAGCTTAATGACCATATATGTAAGGTTGGTGTAATGTATGTGTGACCAGCTTAACGTTGCGTTGGCCTGATAGTTCTACCTTCATGCTTTACTTCCCTCTCTGATTCCTTCCCCTCCGTTTATTTATGTTACCCACAGCTAGAGGGAAGTTATTATTATGCATTATCCACGGCAAGTGCCTATTGATTATTGTACTGAACAGAAGTAACTGGTTTCCTTCCTGTGCGACTACAGTGAAGCTCTCTTTTCCAATAATTTTATCAAGTTGGGCTTGTGTATGGTTTAGGAATAATGTGATAACGTTATTCCCTATTCTGGATGACAAAGGAAACATGACGGCATTTCTTCTTTAGTAGCCTATTATGCATATCCTCTTATATAATATTGTATCTGTTTAATACCGACACACTTTATATCAGTAACATGTGGGCTAAAATATTAATCGAGATAATTTATGATTAGCTGATCACTCAAAAAAAAAAAAAAAAAAAAAAAAGCGTCACGCTCATAATTTTTATCAGTACCATATTTCGGCCAAAGTATTAATCGAGAGTGTTTATAATCTTTTAGCTGATGTCTCAAAGAAAGAATGCAAAATAAGTAAATAAATAAAACGACGCTGACAGGAATAAAATCCTAGGTTCCCATGACGCCGCCAAAGGGTTACTTACAGAACGTGGGCACAGTAATCCCACATTCCGAAGAGGCAGAAAGTAAGGTAATTGTTAGCAGAACTACGTTTGGCTTGGCGCTGATGGCATTGGCAGCAAAAAGCTGGAGGGCGTTTTCCGTGACGTCTCTTTTGTCTAATGACAAGGAATTGGAGTTGAAAAGCTTGTTTAGTTTAGGTATTACAGAGATAAGCCTTCAGTGGGCAGACTTGCATAAAGTAACCCCTCCTCTGGTTTTGGAAGCTCCGGGTTTGTGATCATAACAATCTACAAACTACATTCTTTTTTTAATCTTTTAACCTTAGTCTCTTCATGAAATCAGACCTGTAATATTCTTTCAATATATTCTCAAACCCATTTTCTAGATAGTTATACACGAGCCTTTCAGTGTACTAGTAATATTTTTTCAGTATGGTCGGTACCGGTAGTTTATTTCAGCATTTACTTGACAAGTTATAGGCTATTTTAGACTTGGAACAAACTCTCATGTTCCGGGCGTAAAATGAAGGCTTTCTAATCCTTCTACTACCTGAGGTCTTCCCAAAGCTTAATAAAATCATGTGGCAAGGATAACATATAAAAGACATAAATAATAGAAATGTGTCGTGAGTGAGAGAGAGAGAGAGAGAGAGAGAGGTGAGGGCAGAGGAGACAGTGAGAGGGAGTATGGTGAGGATAGGAGATAGGGGAGGGACGAGAAAGAGTGAGATGTTCAGTAAGTATGAGATCATGAGGACAGGATGAGTATGGGTGCAGGCTTGGGATGACAGTGAGGCGAGGGTGGGAGAAAGAGTGAGGGCAGGAGTAAGATGAGGGCGACAAGGATAAGAATGAGATAAAGTGAGGGAAAGTGAAGTGTTAGTTGGCGAAGGGACGATAAGAATGAAGTGTGGGAGGGATGAGATGAAGAAGAGAATTGAAGTGCTGTGTGTGTAGAGTAAGAAAGGTGGAAAGCAAAATGAAGCGTAAGGAAAGTGAAATGAATAAGAGGGTAGATAGCTGAAATGAGAGAAGTGTTGTGAATAGGTCAGTAATGAATAAGAGCTGGAATGTGACACGAGGGTAGGAATGAGATGTGAGTCGTGGAGTAAGAGAACACAAAATGAGAGGACAGAGACTAAGTTAATTGAATCAGAGAAGGGGTGAGTAAGAAAATAAATGGGGAAGGGGGAAGTAAGGGAAGCGTGTGAAGTTAAGGAAGCAGGAACATACGATGAGAGAGGAATAGTAACATGGATTGTGAAGAAAATGAGGTGAGGTGGATGAGATGAGGTAAATCGTGAGGATAACGAGTTGAGATGAAGTTGGAAAAATTTACTTGAGTCGTAGGGAAGATGAGTGAGGCGAGTGTTGAGATCAGATGAGTCGAGTGTGGGTAGCAGTGCAAGAAAATGCGGCGAGGGGGGGAAAGTGAGGCGAGTCGTGAGGAAAAACTGATGAGCGAAGTAGCTGGTGAGGAGAGGGAGAAATTATCGGATGAGGTGAGGAAAGTATGATAAACGAGGAAGAAAACTGAGTTGTGAGGAAAACAGTGAACTGAGTGGTGAAGTAAATAACTTAGATGGTGAATTGAAATGAGGTGAGGTGGACCTTGAGGAAAATATGATGAGTAAGGTGGTCAAGAATATTGGTGAGTCGAAAGCGAAATTAAGGTGGGTGAGGTGAGTGGTGAGGTGAGAAAATCATCAGGTAAGGTAAGGTGAGGTTAGGTGAAGTGAAGTGAGGTAGATACGAAGTCAGAGGAGAGGTAAAAAGAAAAAGGGTGAGAAAAAGTAAGATGAGGGAGATAAATGATGAGGTAAGTAAGGTGAGGTGAGGTGATGAGTGAAATAAATGGTAAGTGAGGAGAGATGAGGTGAGGGGAGGTGGGTTGAGGTGAGCAGCGACCCTCCTCTCCTCCACCCCTCCCCATCTGTGCCTCGCTGTGTAAATACGGGAATTCCGGGCTACGGGAGGGAGCCACGGTTACGGGGCACAGTTTGCGCTGAGAAAATATTACGCGGAATCCTGCTGGCTTTTGTTACTTCCGGGTCTTGGCAATGGGAAATGTGTAATATGAAATGCGTAATGTTAAATATGGAATGTAAATGATTGAAAATGCATAATTAGAAAATACAATAATTTAAGTTAAAAAAACTAAATATTAACGAATGCAGGATAGGAAAAATATGTAGGTTATTACTTAATTTTCTACATAAACTGAAATGACTACGTGGACTGTATGATAGAAAATGCATGAATATGTAAGTCCAGAAAATAAATATTAACGAATGCGAAATTCAAAAACAGGAAAATTTTTATTACTCCATGTGGCACGTAAAGTGAAATGGTTCATGTGAAATGTTTAATAGCAAAGACAAAATGAAATGTTTAACATGAGAGCGTAATAGCAAAAGCGTATCATGAATGGCGTAGAAATAAGTGTATATGAAACGAGGCATAAGAATAACACTTAATGCAGAAGATCACGTCGGGAACAGTTGGCTAAATATTAAAAGGGTTCGTGAAAAGCTTATATTGCTCCATTTTGCGCGGAATGTGAAATGCTTTACATGAAAAATTTTGCAGGAAATGCAAAATGAAATGTAAAATGTGTTTAATTCCAAGTGGGCAATTATGGAGCAGTATTATTAAGTACAGAACAGTTGATTAAATACTACCTTATGCGGAAACTTGAAGCCTGTTACTTGCGAAACGTGTATTATGAAATGGCTGATATGAACTGTGTTTTAATAAAGCAGTTCAAAAGATTGCGCATCTAAAAAAGTTCGCGTCAAATTACGTGGAGTCGTGAATTGCTTTTATCACTCTGGTTCACATTTCTGGAAAAAAAAAAAAAATGCATAATATGAAATGTATAAAATGATGCGGTACAAAAAAGGCACCTACAGATCAGTCCTTTAAATATTATGAGGATTACAGATATACTTAATTAGCCTTCTTGGTGTGAGGAGTCTTCCCATAGATAATATAATTGCTCGCTTTGCCACCCGATTTTATTTTCTTTTTCTTCCATCTTCCTCCTTTGCGTCCTCCTTTCTTGTCTCATTCCTTATCATTTACCTTCTTTTGTATTTCAGTTCCCTGCCATCCTTCCCCTGCTGTTTGCTTTGCCTACCCTCCGCTTTTTCTGTCCTCTCTATGCTAACCTTTCGTCTTTTCCTATCTTCTGTGCTTTCTTCCTGTGCACTCATATCCGTATCTGTGTGCTCTTTGACTTTACGCTTTACCGTATGCTTTCCTCTGCTTGCTTATTTATTTTTCTGCTTTTTCCATTCCTTTCCCTGCTTTTCTTTTTCAATCGTTGCCCCCCCTCTCCTTCCTTTCCTTCCAATAGCTTTTACCTCTGCTTTCGTTTCTGTGCCAGCCTTGCTCTGTTTTTCCTTTCTTTTCCTTTCTGTTTTTCCTTTACTTCCTCCTCTCTCCCTTTCCTCCCTGTCTTCTCTTCCCGTTTCTCAACATTTTTCCCGTGCCGTGTCGCGCAGGAAGACCCCGACCAAGAGGGGAGGGGAAAGAGGAGGATGAGGCTAGTGCAATTACAGTGATCCGAGGCAAACAAATCCTGGCGACAATTAGGGAGTTAATGAGTGGTGAGAGGAGGCAGACTTGATGAATGGCAGTGTTTACTACGGCCCCGGGACCTGCCTGCCCAAACATAGCACACACCTCCCCCTCTACCCCCCCTTAACCCAACAACCATCTCCTCACACCCACACACATGCACCCACACTCACCGCTACGCAGATATAACTGTACATACTTATTCGCGCCCCCACCCCACACACACGCAGTAAAGCATGTTTTTGTGTACAGAGCACTTTCTCTCTCTGAAATCTGAGTGGAAACAGAAATAGACACAGAGAAGTGAAAAAGACTGAATTTCTCTGAATAATGAAAGAAAGAATAGGCGAAAATGGCAAAACAGAAAGATGTACGGGTAAATGTGTGTGTGTGTGTGTGTGTGTGTGTGTGAGAGAGAGAGAGAGAGAGAGAGAGAGAGAGAGAGAGAATAAATATCAGACAGTGAATGATTAAAGTGGGAAGTAGCAAGGCAGTTCCGCCAGAGATTATATATACATTTTTATTTCACTGTTCTTCAGTTTGCTTTTAATTCTGCTGTGTTAATAGTACAGTAGTGGATTTAATTATGAATTTCACTTTTTGAGTCATTACTATGATAACTTTACAATATATATGTATAACGTTGCTTCATTTTATCCTCAGACTCTGCACATATAGGGATGATGTTACATTTGTATGGTTGGAGCTGCACTTGTCGGGCTGTTGGATTTGTACGGCTGAAAATGCGCGGGTGTGGTTGAAGTTTCACATGTGTGGTTGTAGGTGCAAAGGGATTGTTGAAGAAGCACTTGCGTGGCATGTGGTGCAAAATTATAACCGGAGGTGCACGTGTGTGGTGTGAGGTACACAGGCATGTCTGAATTGCTCGTGTTTGGTCGAAGGTGCAGTTTACAGATCGAATTACAAGTTAGGTTTTGAGCTGCATATGTGTGATTGGATTGAACGTGCATGGGTGGAGTTGCACTTGAGGGCTGGAGGTGCACATGCACGATTGAGATTCCATGTATATAGTTGGAGCTGCACATGTTTGGGTGTTGGAGATGGACGTACGTAGTTGAAAACACTCTTGTATTGTCGGAGATGCATGTATTGTTGGAAGCAGATGTGCATAGCTCATGAGGCACAGGTGTGACGGGTGCACGTGTGTAGTTGGAGGTGCATGTATATGATTGGAAGTGCACCTTTACAGATGAAGTTACATGTGAAGGTTGGAGCTACACGTATGAGACTGGGGTTGCACGTGTTTGACTGGAGCTGCACGTGCTTGGTTGGTGTCGCACGTGTGTGTTTGGAGTTGCACGTACATGGTTGGAGTTGCACGTGTTACCCTGTGACACTTTTTCAACCTTAGCTTTGGACAGACCTCCGGTAGTGAAGGGATTAATGAAGCTAACTCTAAACCCCCTAATTCGAAAAGTCTCTCATAAACTGAAAATAATTGCCTGAAGGTAGCAAGAACAAAATATGAAATGTCATCGGACTGAAGAAGTTAATCACTGAACTCGCTTTTGTTAAGTCATGGTATGTTAAGGATAATGCTATGTAAACAAATATCGCTTGCGTCTGTCTTGAGCTGTCAATCTCTCACCCAATCACAACATCGTGACTTAATATTCCTCCACCTGATTTCTGCATCCACCCTCCGTAACTCATTAACTACGCCAGCCTGCACCCGGGTCCATACCTCTCCGCTCACTGACGGAAAGTATGCATTCACCAGCGTCTTTTTATCTGTCTATCTGACTGTCTGTGTGGAATTACTAATGTTTGCATTTATGTTCTTGTACGTATAAATGTATGTATGTAAATGTGTTTGCACGTATGTATATAATAATAATAATAATAATAATAATAATAATAATAATAATAAAAGTAGTAGTAGTAGTAGTAATAATAATAATAATAATAATAATAATAATTCACGGTTTATTAAAGCAAGGCAGAGCAAAGGCTGAAAAAATGCATTAAAGAGTTAAAAAGTAACATTAGTAAAAGGTGAGCACTGCCTTAAAAGTAAATGTAACAGCCAGATTTACAAAGATAATTAACTATTGTAGATGTGCTTTAGGAACAAGAACAAAAAAAAAAATTGGTGGAGACGTATGTATGTATGTATGTATGTAAGGCTAATGAAATACTGAGGAAAGTAGGGGAAACAGTGCGAGGATCATACAGGTTTGCCAATATTTCTGTTGACTCAGAGATAATGTAATTTCACGTTGTTAAAAGTTTGCCAGCGTACAAAGGGCACAGTGGCATCTTCAGGTAAATGCCAGGTGAGCGTAGCGTGGGGGAGATGCAAGCGCTAGTGACTGCTATTTTAGTTTTAATGCCATCTGTCACTTTGTAGTACTAAAAAGAAAGTAGCCAAAGAAAACAGCTGTAGCTCCACTTCACGGACATCCTAGTTTGTACCACTTACGTTATTGTTTTATTATATGTGAAAGAGCAAGCGTTTCCACTCTACATAAGGGAGAGAGAGAGAGAGAGAGAGAGAGAGATCATAACCCACCTCAGCAAGCCCCCAGCGGCAGACCTACTTTCACAGACCTCCCCCAGTTGAAATAAAAAAGTGTGGTGAGCCGGGAGCCACAAGGGGCGGCTCCCCCTCCACGTAATGAGGCACATCACTCTCCCCAGAAATCTATAGAGGCGGTTCTGAGCACAGTCCAGTGAGGCTTAGGGAACTCGCCTCTACGCCACACACACACACACACACACACACACACACACACACACACACACACACACACACACACACACACACACTACTCGTTAGCGGTCCTGGAGTGAGATGTGTACAAAAGAAGCTTACGACATTATCTCCTAAATTATAATCAGGGGAGAACGTTATGTTAAGTGACGGACTGTATGTTATGGGAGGAAAAGTCGTTACTGAGTGGAAACGGAAGAGCCTCGAGGTCCTTCTGATTGAGTCCACATGACACACGATTCGGCGTCAGGAAATATATACATGGAGAGTAACTAGGGTTTGTTTTTGTAGAAATTACGAGAGACCTGAGATGATTCTGCGCTCTCCTTTTGCTTGCCCTTCGTACTGCCTACAACTCTTCACTACGACAAGGAACTCATTGTATAATCATTGTTTTGGAGATATAGGCATAGTCTCGTGGGTTTAGGAGGTCCCTCAGCCCCTTCCTTTCTGCATGTGACAGTGAACTATTTTCGTGTATGCTATTCATCATCACTAACCATCACTGAAAGAAAATGACGTACATGATATACAGCAGAACATTAAGGTGCAATATACAAACTATGATGTTGATGAAGAGGTACTGGGGATCCCTCTAAGAGAATACAACCCCAAATCATGAATACAAGGACTGTGCGATCCATACCGTACTAGTCATATAGCAAGTACCCTGCATCACTTACACTTTATGATTGATTCACTGCAAGAAGTTTCCCCTGTGCTGAATTTTGTTGTTGTTGGAAGAATAAGACATAATCATACTGATGTGTTTAAGACTTTTTTTGTTTTGTTTCTCCGTAAACTCAATGGCTATCGCCACCTGGTTTCGTGACAGCTACGTTACAACTAGAATGCCTTCGGGACATAAATCAACCTCCTCCTTGGACGACTTCATCTTTGACCCATAGCTTCCATCTTCGAACATACGTTCATCAGCTATCATGGTAAAAAAAAGGATGTTTCTAATAGATCGAGGCATTCCAAAGTTCGTCTCGGGAGATGGACAGACATACAGATAGACATACAGACAGACACGTAGATGGATACAGGCAGACAGACACCGATAAATACACTGCTAGTCCGCTACACGAACAGTAATATTACATTTATTGGGGTTTGTAAAGGATATGTATTCCACTCCTCTATAGGATTTGAGTTAGTGGTTCAAGTCCTTCCGTTGAGCACCTAGACATGGCTTGTGACTGGAGATGGACTGTGTGAAAGGCTTGGACATGGGAGTGGGGAAGAGTGGAAGTCTGAAGAAGTAACTAACGGATGACTTGGAATGGAACGGACGGAAAGATTGTATTAGGGGTTGACAGTTTATGAATATTACCGACCCTCTATTACACACACACACACACACACACACACACACACACACACACACACACACACACACACACACACACACACAGTAGCAAGCAGTCCTATGTATTTTTGTCTTCCTCTCATTCCTTATTAGCATCATCCTCTCCCTGACACACAAGTCCTCCTCCCGCACTCTCCCTCACCCACACCCTCATCCCGGCCCCCACCTGCTCTCCCTTCACACGGTCCTTGAGATGGCAGGAGTAGCTCAGACGTCACTTTTTGTCGTTCATATGTCCTTCTCTTGTATTTTCGTTTTTTTTTTTGTGTGTGTGTGTGTGTTTGTTTTTTCGTGCTTTCTTGATAATGTATAATCCTGTTGTTTTTGTATTCCATTGCCCGTCCTCTCTATTTCTGTATTTTCGTCTTCTGTTTTTTCTTTTTTTTATGTTTCGTGTTTTGGGGGTCTGTGTTCCTTTGTTTTGAATCTCTCTTCCCTTTCGTGCTCCCTTGTCACTCTTGTTCTCGTGTTCACAGTACGGTATCCTCTTGTATCTGGTTCTGTCGCCTCTCGTGACCTTTAGTTTCTCGTGATCTGTCACCAACCGATTCCTCTCCTCTGTGCTTCTGCCATGTCTGTCTGTCTTGATTTCCATGTGCTGTCTTCCCCCCCTGCCATTCTCCCCCCCCCTCTCTCTCTCAGGTCCTTGCTTCCCTCTTTCCTTGGACCCCCCCCCCCTCCTCGCCCCTAGGACCCCGCCACTCCCTCTGCGCTCTGGGACCCTACACGCCTGATCTCCTCCTTTGTCTCCCTGCCTTCCCATCATCAGCTTCTTCCTCCTCCTCCCGTTCTGTCCCTCCATCCTTTATCCTCACTATTGTTTCCTCTCCCTCTCTCCTCCCTCCTACCCCCTTTCCCTCCCTCGTATGACTTCTCCCTTTATTCTCTCTTCCTCCGTCTTTGTCACTCTTCCTTCTCATCGTCAGTTCTTCCTTCCTTCCTTCACCTCCTGTTCGGTCTCTCCCTCCTTTTTCCTTCCCTCTTTTCCCTCTCTCTTTTTTCTCACTTTTTTCATTTACCGGTACCTTTTATTTTTCCCTCCTTCTGTTTTGTCCCTTCCTCCTTTCTCATCTTTTCTGCACTTTTCTTCCATCCTGCCTTTCTTCTCGTTCCTGCCTTTCTCATTTTCTCCATTCTCCTGCTCATTCTTTCTTCCTACTGCCTTTTCTGCTTTTCTTGTCTCGTCTCCCTCTTTTACCCTTCTGTCCTGCCGTTCTGTGTCCTCCTGCTGCCATACTCTTTTTCCCTTTTCCCCCCTAACTTTCCATTCCTCTTGCGCCCTCTCCCTCTCTCATCCAGCCCTCCCCATCATCTTTTCTTCTCCCTTCTCCCCTTTCCTTTCTTTTTCTTCCTTTCCTTTCCTTGCTCTTTCTTCTCTTTCTCCTCCCCTTCGCCTTCCCTTATCTTGCCCTGCCTTCTATTCATTTCATTTCCATTTTGTCTTTCCTTTTTTTCTTTGTTGGTGTCCATTTTGCCTTTTTTAGTTCCTCTTGCCTTCTTTATTATTTATCAACTGGCGTCTTTCTCTTCTTATTTCGTCATCTCTGTTGTGTCCTATTTTCATTGTTCTCATCTTTTCTTTCGCGTTTCCGCCGCCTACATGCCTGATTTCTCCCTTTGTCTCCTTGCGTCCACATCATCAGCTCCTCTTTCCTCTTGTCCTGTCCCCTCTCTCAATAGTTTCCTCTTAGATTCAGTGTCCTCTTGGTTTCTGATTTGTTCACGTACTCTTGTCTTTGGATTCTTATTTTCACTTGTCTTCACATTCTCTTTTATTTCCCGTCCCCACACCCATGCACGCTTGATTTCTCCCTTTGTCTCCCCACGTTTCTCAGTCACTTCTTTCTTTACCTTCCCTTCTCTTTCATCCCTTTGTGTATTCTTGCTTGTCGTTATTTTACTCTACTTTCGTGTGTAGTATTTAGTGATCTCGACATTCATCTGCCTTTGTCTGTGTTGTTTATATACTCTTAAATTTTTCTTCTTTATACACCTTAGTCTGCTTTGTCGTATAATCTTGTTCTTCTCCGTGCCCATTTCCCTGCTTTTCATATCCCCCCACTTTTTCTTTTTTCCTTTTCGTGTCTCCTCCACCCCTACACGCCTGATTTCCCTCTTTGTCTCCCCACGTTCCCCAATCAGCCCCTCCTTCCTCCTGCCCTGCCCTGCCCCCCGTCCTCCTCCCTACTTTTACCTTCCTCAAGTTTTCTCTCAGATTTTCAGTGTCGCTTTTGGCTATCCTGAGTTGCTGGTGTACCATTTTCAATTGTCTGTTGTCGTTGGATATTATGTGGGCAATTATCATTACTCTTTTAACAATTAAGACGTTCATTGTTGGTTTTTCTTGTTGTCATCGTTATATCAGCCTTTATATCTATATCTATCTATCTATCTATCTATCTATCTATCTCTCTATCTATCTATCTATCTATCTATCTATCTATCTATCTATATATATATATATATATATATATATATATATATATATATATATATATATATATATATAATAGTCGTATTCACTTTCATAATCGTCATCATCATCATCATCATCATCATCATCATTACTATCATTGTCATTACTACTACAACCGTACGTCCAGTGATAGGAAGAGTGAGTACCAGGTATTATGCTAACTTTTATACTGATTCAAATGAAACTATAAAATTCTCATAGAGCGCATACCTCAGGCAGTGCCAGTATAATATAAGATTTAGTGCCGTAATTCCTCTTTCTTTTCGGGCAAATACTTTTTTTTAGTCTCACATACAGTAGTTAGTCAGTTAATTCTTCGCCTTAGTCTGCCCCTGTTACTGAATCTCAGAGATGGCATACCACTGCCGACGCCTCTGAAGTTTATGATTTATTCCTGCATCCGGATTCGAATAAACCTCAGAATCTAATCAGCTGTTCCTCGACCCACTGCCCACCTATCCACCAGATTCCATTGAATTCTGATAACAAAGATTTTAAAGATGTTTGTGCACAGACAGACAGACGGTAACGGGTGAATATAATCCCTTACCAACTTGGTTGGTAACAAAGCTGAAATCGTTCATTTCTTTTCTGTGCCTCGCAGTCCACACATATTTCCCAAGATGTCCCCTTCTGGTCTGCCTGACTGTCCCACCCAGGAAGTACAGTGTGGAGGATGAATGGCTACTTCCATTGTTCTGACGTCAGATTCAAAACCTACGAATATACGACTACTTCCTTGTAGTGCCTGGGATTTGTTTTTGCAGGGAGAACAAGACAAACATTATTATACATTCTTGATAAAATTTCATTTTGTAGGAAAAGAAAAGAGAAACATGAGAGGATTCTGTGTTCTCCTGCTAAGGTTTATTTTTGTAGGGAGCATAAGAGAAGTGAGAAAATTCTGCGCTTTCCTACGAACATCCGGTATTACAAGAAGAACAAGTGACGTGCGAAGATTCTGTGCTCCCATCTCTTTGTCTTTCCGTGATAGTTTGTCTTAGCTACGGCGGGATTTGATCGTTAAGCTTCTCTGTGAATCTCTTCTCTTCCTCTCTCAACAAGGAATCATTAACTTTCCATCTGTGCTCGAGTGGGGTGGGGCTGGGAGGGAGGGGGTTCGTTTGACTTTAGTTTGTTTCTGGCTGTATGTATTGGTATGATGCAGTAGGTAAGGACACACACACACACACACACACACACACACACACACACACACACACACACACACACACACACACACACACACACACACACACACACACACACACACACACACACACACACACACACACACACACACACACACACACACACACACACACACACACACACACACACACACACACACACACACACACAAAGACAGAGAGAGAGAGAGAGAGAGAGAGAGAGAGAGAGAGACTGATAATCTGATGATGGATGGATAGAGAGATCACAGGAGAGTGGAAGAGGGACCTAAGGCACACTTTCCAGAGTCGAAAATCAATAAGTTGGAAAACGTTTGATGTCAGCTGGGAAGATGGGCTCGTGTGTGTGTGTGTGTGTGTGTGTGTGTGTGTGTGTGTGTGTGTGAGAGAGAGAGAGAGAGAGAGAGAGAGAGAGAGTTGCAAATACGTAAAATGCAATTAGGTAGTATGCTTGTGGATTCACTTAAGCAAAAGCATTATATTCCCACGGAGAAAATCTTTGTATCCCAGTATTAACAAGAATACAGAAGGGGTTTATCGAGATTGCCCTCTGACCCCTCCACCCCCTCAGGTCTTTCTTAAGGTACATAAAATCATCATCATCATCATCATCACCATCACCACTACAGTCAACTACACTTATCATCACCACCATCACCATCCCGCCCCTTCCTCCTAACATTACGATATTATGAGTATAAACGCCTGAGAGGAAAAATAAAATAATAGAAATCAGAGCACTGCATGTGGTAAAAGATTAACGCCGTCGTGTGTCTGCCCCAAGCATTGCCCTGGAGTCAATAGATCCAGCCGAATCCAGAATGGGTTGGCGTCGATCTGGAAACTACGCCGCGGCCAAGGTTAACTCCGGGGAGAGAGAGAGAGAGAGAGAGAGAGAGAGAGAGAGACTGTATATGTGTGTGCGAATGTATGTATATATGTAAGTGCGTGCGTGCTTTGTGATGGTGGTAATTATAGGGATTTTTACGTATATTACTCGTATTGCCAGAAGCCTATAGTCCTTGGATACTTCAGGTGGCTGCAACAGATACCACTCTTTGCCTCTCTGTCCCAACTCTTTATCTAGTTCCTTATCTCTCCCACCCTCCACTCCAAGCCAACCTGCATCATTCACTGCTTCACCTTATCCTTCCACATCTTTCTTGGTCTTCATCTCCTCGTTCTCCAGTTAGAAATTTGAGTCAGGGGTGTGTTATAGACGATGGAAAAGAATTTGGTGAATCACTCTGGGTTTGTGCCAGCTTTTCCCCTTATTCATTCTCTTATATGGCTTGATTCTACAGCTCTGCGGTGTTGAAATGGAAGAGTTCTGCCTACTACTGATTTATTTTTACTTCAGAGTCTGGGTATATTTATTCTTATTTTCCTATTCCCACAAGTAAGGTAACGGTGGAGAGGGGGATTGTGAAGTGCCTCTTACCAGGTGAGAGATGAGGCGACTGTGCGTCTTGCTAAAGTCCGTGCAGTTACCATGACTTAGGTTTGATGAAATAAGGATGAAGTATATACCCATGTTGACTCTCGTACTTAGACTCCCTCTCTTGCAAGAGTAACTTGATCCTGCTTGAAATCCTTGACACTACTGTGAGGAGTATGTTAGAATTATCCTCAACATTATGCGTCGAAGTATCTTTGCCTTTATTTTTCAAGACGAGAGCCGGGATATAAAGTTCAGGTTTGGACACAAGATAGGAATATGTAATTTTCCTCTAATCAGATTATACTGTCAACCCATCGACGACAGAGAGGTGAAGTATAGTTCATATCTCTTGAGGAAAGGACTGACTATGTAGTAATTTCTAACTAATCGAAGTGACAGTCAAGCAAAGAATACATATGTAATGTTAATATACTATTGACGGCATAATGATAAAGCAAGCTCTAAACTTGTGTCTTTCTGGCTCATTTTAATAACTTCAAGTACACTTATGTAATAGTATGTTTAGAGTACGTGTGTGGTTTCAGTGGCACTTAAAGTTACATACACAAGTGCGTAGTTCACATTATCAAAAATATTATCTATAATATCTTTGTCGGATGGACTGTTGTTAGTTAATGAAAATATTTTATCATCTTTGCTGTGCATGTTTATTAACTTTTTAAAAAGCATTTGATATCAAACTTTAAAAACGCAACAGTGTACATAAGAGTCCATGAATATATTTTAACATTAATTCTCGTATAAATTTCCTTTGACAGGTTTACGATAAGCCGAGCGTGTTAGGCTGTCATCAAGCTTCAAAAATTTAAGTCTAGTTATTTTACAACGTCGCGCTGCAGTCCCCCCCCTCCATCCCACTCCTCGCTCATCGTTGTCTCCACTTATCCCCTCCTTACTCCCCCTTCTCTTTCCTCTTATTTGCGTCTTTCCCTCCTCTCTTTCCTTTCCCTCTGTGTACTTTTCCTTTCCTCTCATCCTCTCCTCCCACTCCTCTCCCGTCGTTCTCTCCACTTGTCCCGTCCCTGCATCCCCTTACTTCCCCTTCTCTCCCCTCTCTTTATTCTCTCTCCCCTTCTCTCCCCTCTCTTTACCCTTCCCCCTCCCTTGCTTCTTCTCGGTGTCTCTCTTTCTCCCTGTCATCCATCTCTTCACTTGTTTCCCACTTCTGCTTCCACTACCATTTCCATCTCCTTTTCCTTCCTCCCCTTTTTCATCATGTACACGAACCTCTCTCCTTTTCTCTTCTCACCCTCAATCTGCCTTTTTTCTACCTTCACTTTTGCTCTTTTCTCTCCCTCTCTACGTCTCTCCTTTTCTTTCCCCCTCCACCTCCCCCCCAGTCCTCTCCCCCCCTACCCCTCCGCCGCTTCATAGTCACAACAAACCCGGCAACCAAACACTGGCTTCCACGTGCTAGGCTTCCACTCGGTAAATAAATAAACAAGCAATAAGTCCCACTCGGCTCTAAATGAAAGCTTAAAGGGGACGCGACACGGTGACGTAGGCCGGCTGTCAGGGATCATTCTTGATGGCACGGCAGGTTTGGTACAGGGTTCTCATCTGGGGGACGCTCTGTAGTAGGATTGAGCCAGATTGAGAGAGACAGGACAACACGGTGGTTTGCTCGGTTTACTACTGGCTTTACATACGGGGGACGCTCTTAAATAGGCTCGAGCCCCACTCACTGTCACTGAATTTTTATTGTGTGGAGACTCACAGGCTGACTCCTTCGGGACGGCCAAGTAATCAACCCTACATCATAACACTGTCTTCTAAAACTATCTCCCTTTACACTCTCTGTAGGATCGTATTCAAGGTGATGTAGGATGTTCACCAGCACTCCTTTAGTAATCTGATTTACATAGGCTATTATAACCTTATATCCTGTATATTATTCATGTCTTTTGAACGGTGACATGAACACCATGGAAAAAATTCACGAGAATATTTACTCGTCTGGCGTAGAAAATAATCAGGATGAGTTGCTGGGAACTTCTTAAACAAGCGAGACTACCTCCCTGTGCCATGTATCATTCCTAAAATGGTAGTCACAGGGGGTTAGAAGGAGGGTAGGGCTGACAGAGTGCATAGTCAGTGAAACAGAATATAGTGGTATGATGTAGGGTTGGTTATCTGACTGGTGCGAGCACACCTTTGTGAGCGCCCCCTTACAAACTCAGTGCCAGTCACTGGGGCTTGACTCCACCACTCATGTACGGTACGTCTACTGAGTGCATTGTCAGGACAATATTTTAAGAGATGACGTGAGAGGCTTCTTGGCATCTCGTCCTCATCGATTTATTTTACATTGCAATATATTAACACTTGTATGCTATAATTTATTTAATTATAGTATCGACATAGTTTGCACCAATAACAAACAAAAAGATATTGAAGTGTAATATTCAGAATAAATATCAAGGAATTACGAAATCTCCAAAGGCAGTTAGAAATACGAGTACAACACCGACCATTCCCACTCTTACCCTCCTCCTTCCCTCCCTCCCCCCACATGACTTCAATTTCGGGATCACTCTGTCACTGTGCTTGTACTGTTGCCTCAAAGAACACACTGACGCTTAGAGGTGATTAGTTGAGAGAGACTTCCTTGTTGCCCTTTAATGAATCCTTTCGTTCATGGCAGCTGAAACGCGGGGTCTTTACTCACCCACAGACTTACAGTTTTCTTATGACTGATGTGATTGAATATTCACGTGAGATATTTCTGTTTTGGTTCCACGAAAGAATAAGCAAACCTACATGCATAATCCTTACATACATACATACATACTTACATGCATACAAACATACATACGTTCATATATGCATACGTACTTGTACATATCCATATAGACATGCGTAGACTTGTTTATTCTGTTACATGGAGAGTGTCAGGACCGAGGTAAATATAGCGTAGTTGGAAATCGTCTTGGCTGTGAAAAAAACAAAACAAAAAAACTCTAACTCAATAACACGTGTGATGTTTGAAATGCAGCGCTTTTGAAATAGAAGAGCAAAGTTCATTTCACCCGTGGCGTGTACAGTACCTGGTTGGGGGCCGGGGGTGACGGGGGGCAGGGGGTGACGGGGGGCAGGCGAGGGGTGGGAATGGGGGTTACGGGACGTATAGGGAAAGCTAAATATAAATCACACGTACGTACCCCACGCCATGGTGTAAAATGGAAGGCTCATATATCTCTCATTTATTACGTGTGTGTGTGTGTGTGTGTGTGTGTGTGTGTGTGTGTGTGTGTGTGTGTGTGTGTGTGTGTGCTCTGTAAGGATGTGTTACTAAGCATGGATGTGAAGCTGCCGTTAGATGTGAGGGAGTCGAATTTGGTATGGCAGTAAGTGACGGTGTGTGGAGTTCAGTGAGGGAGTATGGAAATGCTGATGTATGGACTGGCACTTTTGTAGGGATTTGGTACTAAGCGCGAGTGAAGGAAAAATCGTTCGCTGTGGCAGAGTTGTATTTAAGACGGGGAGGTGGAATTTACTGAGTGCGTGTGGAACTTAATACCGGAGTGTGGATTTTCACTGAAGTTGGGATTCTCAGTAGCCATGGGATAATATGCTAAAATGAAAAACAGTCAGCTCATATGTCAAGTGTGTGGAACTTTTCTCACTGATATGTGGGTGTAACTAAGAGGGGAGAGTGTAAGAGTGCGTTGAGCTTTTCATGGGGTTGTCAGACTTATACTGGGAGACTAGAGAGGAATAATTCAGCTCTGTTCCTGACTTACCGTGAGAGTAACTAGCCTGAGAGACATGGGAGTGTTGCACCAACTTACCGTGGGAGTGTGGGCTAGCAGACTACTGTGGGAGTGCCGGACGCAGCAGTCGCGTAGCCTCGTCCACCTCTGCTCATTTACCTCCTCCCGGCCTCCTGAAACAAACACACACCGCCCCGGTTACAGCCTGAACTGTGAGTTGTGGACCCGTAGAGTTACCGTCAGGACTTCAGGTTGATCTTACAGACTCCATATTACTCTGGATACTTAACTGGGAGCTTAGATGTTACACCCACGGAGTGTAGTTGATCTCTAACTTCTCATACAGTCTTTCAGAGCACAGGTAGATAGTTTTCTTTGTGTGTTGCCCAGTGTCACCCCTACGCTGTTTACAGAAGTGTCTCTCCAGCAAAATTTGCAAGAGGGGTTCTGTCCTCTGCTTGACTCACAGATGGGTCAGCGCGAAACATCCGGTTGCTTACTTATGTTGAACAGCGCTGTGCCGTCGTAAAACACACTAACGTAAATAACACACTGGCATCTTCAGAATACATTTGGCATCACATCTGTAAACATATCATCTTCACCATTACCATCACCACTACCACTCCTACCACCACCATCAGCACCACCACCACCACCACCAACAACAACAACAACAACTAAAACAACAATAACAAAAACAGCAACAACTTTTAAACTGTCCACCGCGGGAAGAAAACCTCTCCTGTCTTCCTCCACTCTGATTTGTTGGCTGCTGACTTGTTCCGTCCAGTCCCAGCAAATTGTCGAACTTCATTTCTCTATATTGTTCTCCGTCTGCCACATCCTCTGACTCCATCTCTGGGTTGCCACTTTAAGCATTGCGGTATCTTAATCATTCACCTGTATTTACCCCCATCACCAAAAATATCTTTAATCACAGTGATATTATTTGCCTTCACCTGTCTGTCTGACTGTCTCTTGGTCCTGTCTAAATGTTTGGCTGTGTCTGTTTATTGTGTCTGCGTCTGTTTGTCAATTTGTCTGCTTGCCTATATGTCTGATTGTCTTTCTGTCTGTCTGTCTGTCTGTCATTATTTTTCAACTGTCTGCCTGTCTGTCTGTCTCTTTGTCTGCCTGTGTGTGCGTATTCTGTGTGCCAGCCGGATTACGAACAAGCCAACTGGGAGATTATGCTAAAATTTTGTGCAACATTTCCTGATGAACCAAGGATAAAGTGATTTTATTTTGGTGGCAGTTCATCATAGCAAAACTCACAATCGTATGTCCAGTAAATAAAACACTACGGGACACTTTACTCGTCTGCATGCTGAAGGGTTTGTGCAGAGCTGAATAAAATTGTCGTGTATTATGGACCAAAACGTTTCTGGGGAACGACACTGGCTCTTATTGTTATTGTAGTTGTTGCTGTTGTTGTTGAGTACCCTATCTCTGAACTGAATATTATCTAACGTCAGCCAAAACAAAAGTGCAAGAGTAAAGTCGATCTGTGAAATATGGAGACTAGATTCCGTAGAGTTTATCATAGTAACACCCTCGGACACTCAAGTCGTATTCTCGTCAGTTTTGGTGGCTCTAGTAACTTTTCCTTACCATTTTCTTTTTCTTTTCTTTTCTATTTTTTTTGCTATATATGACGCGATAATAATTTCCTATGTATGCAGTCCCCATCGATGTTACGAAGCTATAAACAACATATAAGGAACTGATAATCCACAGTAAGCAAAATAAAATATGGACCCACGAGCGGCACTCCTAGGCGGAAGGGAGTTTTGACCCCTTTCAAGCGATGACGTCTTTTGTAACTGTATTCTTGCTGCCACTGATGATTTCATGTTCAGCTTAGGAGAAACACTATTCGAAATGGAGACGTTAAAAGTAGCCATCATTATCTCCTTCATAGTTATTTGATCTCCCCTAAGCTGAATCAGATACTATTTTCACACACACACACACACACACACACACACACACACACACACACACACACACACACACACACACACACACACACACACACACACACACACACACACACACACACACACACACACACACACACACACACACACACACACAAAAGGAGTAAACAAGACTTCGTAATGAAACAGTTAAATCCTTCCGTACTGTGTCGCCTTTTTATCATGCATTCTGGCTAGAGTTCATTCACCTTAACTTGGCCCAGGTTTTCATCCTTTTGCAGCTTAGTTCACGTAGCTCAGTGACAGAAAAAGATAATGCTACGGCTCTACTGTACATCTTTTCCATGGAACTTCTTCGTGACTAGCATCATATTCCAGTGTTTATCTCTTGTTCCAGCTCAGCCTTCAAGACGGCGGGATGGTGATTTTAGACCAAGATGAAGTGAACAAAGTATACCACCAGACGATTTTACTCGGCTTAAAACTTCAGTATGGCACGCCTTCTTTATGAGTATTCTTTGTATACCCAGTCCACCTAAGGAGAAAATTTCGAAATGGAGGGGACAGAGAAAACCCTCATTAACCCTTATGATACAGTACATATTAAAGTGAATAAAGTCAGTCTGGTAGTGGCCTGATTAAAGTGATCAAGTGTAAAAGTGCCAGCTGCGGTAGCTTCAGGGCTCTTAGGTTAATGATCTTGGCATGGTGTGGTGTGGTGTGGTGTGGTGCGGTATGCGGGAGGGTGCTTTTGTGTAGTGTGGTGTGAGGGTGGTATGGTGTACTGGGTAGTGATGTTTTGTAGGTTGGCTAAAGTCGCTAAAGTCTACGGGAGTGAAACATCTTGCTTCCGGACAGGCCTACTCCAAATTTGCCCTCAAATCTAAAAGTGTCGTCGTACAGAAAGGATTAAGAGAGAGCCTTTTCAAACAGGAGTGGTTGTATACTGTACTGAACACACGAGTCCATATTTACGATCAATATTTTTATTTACACACCTGCAATTAGTGTGGATCTCTAAACAGCCGCATTTTAGCCTGCCTCGCCGCTTAATGCACTTCCAACATTAGCGTTAAGTACCCGAGTGACGCAGGGTTCCGTAAGGTGAAATAAAACTGTCTGATATTAGCTGTAATAAAATGGCTAAATGTGACACTACTCCTAAAAGGGTGAAGTTACTGCTGACTACTTATGCTGCCTCGTTGTGGTGGTAGTTTATCATTTTTTGTTGTTATTCTGATTGAGTTTATTTTCATTTTGGAGTTATGTGGCTTGTTTGGTCTTTCTCACATGTATATTTCTGCATATGGAATGGTGATGTCCTTTTGTATGCCTGTTATCTATACACTGTTGATACTGAATTATTAACCCACAGGAGAAGAGTGCAGTGAAAAATCAGTATTATATTGTTAAGGAAGGAGGTACTCACGAGAACATAGCGCCACAACCCCGTGTTTGGTAGATTTGGGTTTTAAAGTATATTATTCATCCCACTTCGGTAGGTTAAGGTTCTTCATCATATGTACCGTATGGGTCTTACAATTTTCACCCGACACTGACCATAAGAAAGGGTAGCAAGGAAGGAAAGTATCAAGGGCGTTGAGAGTGTTCACGATAATTGCAGTTGTGTTTTCATCTAACGGAAGTGGACCGCCCCTACCCTTTCTTATGATATTTAATGAACCATAGTTTTGTGGTCGGAATGAGCCTACTTAATTGCCCGCTAGATTTTTCCTCCAGTCTGATTACACTTGGCCATCACCAAACGGGGAAGAGGGAACGGATCTTTGTCAGGTTAGATCAAATGCGCTATAGAAATGTAAGCGTAAGAGTAAACACAACATGACAGTACACTTCTTCCATTACTCACGCACAATGGTGAAGCATGGAGGGACCTACATCTGGAGTGAGAACAGTTAAGGACGTTACCTCGGAAATGTGTGTGGACTCACATGGAGGGACGGAGGGACAAATGAAAGGAATCGTGAAGAATAAGGCGTACAGGTTGATGGTGTGAAAAAAATAGGAAACACTGGGGTGATTCGGCCTTATGGAGCAAATGAAGAGTTGTAGATTGACTAGGAGAGTGTATGAAAGTGAGGTGGTTGGGAGGAGAGGGAGATGGAGACTGAGAACGAGGTGGAGATAAGGAAGAGGTACCGTATCTTACTTGGGAGCTTCCAGTACCCAAGAGAACACGAACCTATGCGTCTTACGTTCTGTATCAGGGCAGACTGCTTGAAGAGGTTTGATTAAGGGGCTTTTAAGACTGTGTGTATCTTTAACGAAGTCTTTAACGTGAACTCTGCCTGCATGCCTGTTCCATCACGGCGGGCACACAGCACCCTTGTCTACAAACACACTTGCTCCTTTACTGTCTGACTTTCATCTATCTATCTATCTATTGCCAGACGCCTCAATCCCGTTTGGGGTGGCCACAAACAAATCGCCTCCAAGTCGCCCTGTCCCCCGCCATTTCACTACCCTGCTCCCAACTCACACCCCCCTCTCTCATATACCTCTCCACCCCATCCCTCCATCTCATCCTCGGTCTCCCCCTCCCTCTTCCACCCTCCACCTCGCTCACATACACTCTCTTCGTCAGTCTTTCACCCTCCATCCTCTCCACATGGCCAAACCACCTCAGTGTGTTCCTCACAACGCTTCCTATCACATCCACATCAACACCACAACGCTCCTTTATATCCTCATTCGTCAGCCTGTCTCTCCACGTGACTCCACAAGCTCCTCTTAAATAACTCATTTCATAAAGGAATTTAAATAAACAAATAATAATAATAATAATAATAATAATGGGTATTCTTTGTCCTCCATGAACACAGCAGGTCACCTCAGGAAGTCCTTGTCCGTCGGTCTGCCTTTTGCCTATGACCTCCAGGCTTACAAACGCAGGGAATCCAGACATCTAAAAACGGATATTGATTTTGTGTTTCCTTTGTTTCAGCCTCAATGGAAGTGACGGTTCATGTGGGACTTCAGCGTTTGATTACTTCTTTCTTCATGTAAAAAGATACTCGTACGGTATATTTAGAATGACAGGCTATACAATCCTATGTATATAGGAATAGGAAAAGGGGATAGGCTAATGATAAGATAGATGAGCCGAGCACTGATGAAGAAGTGGACAGAAGAAACTAATTAGTTGAAATAGATAAACACACAGATAGACAGATAGAGGATGGATATACAGACTGACTGATAAACAAATAGAATGATTGACTGTTAGATGCTTTATATATATATATATATATATATATATATATATATATATATATATATATATATATATAATATACACACATTTAGAGAGAGAGAGAGAGAGAGAGAGAGAGGCAGGCCACGTGTGCGAGGGTCATGAGGCACTCTGCAGGCACCTCCAGGCACTGCACTCACCTTCACCACACACCCTTAGGCACCCTCTTTACTGCTTCTCTCTCTCTCTCTGCTTGTTAGTTACATTTTTTACACCCGAGCGTGCGGTGTAGTGTTTTGCTCCGCATGTGTGTTTGTGTGTGATTCAGTAAATTTGTCATTTGTCTGTATGTGAACATCATAACTCAGAACCGTTTTGATTCCCTTTAGATCAAAATTGATCGAAGTCTTGAGGGTAAAACAAGACTGCAGTGATTTCGATCATGAGAATACAAAATCGGAAGTCAGGTAGTAGGACGATGGAAATTGTTGGACCCTTTATCTCAGTTTTGAATCGATTTGCTCCATACCTGGTGGAAGGATTAAGGGTCAGACAAAAAGGAGCACATTCGATTTTGAGAACAATAGGCCAAAAGTCAAGGTCACACGGAAAGGTTAATGCAAACAGTTTTAATCCGATACTAGTTAAACTTGGTGGAGGAGTTAAGGGTCAAACAAGGATAAACTTATTGATTTTTGAGGACAGTCGAAGGTCAAGAACACAAATCAAACTACAATGCTTGGCCCTTAGACCAGCTTCAGACCGCGAGTGTTGCACTTTCAGAGTTCCTTTCTCCTTTGCTCACCTGCCTTTCTGTCTGCTATATTTTTTCCTTTCTGTTTCTGCGTCAGTCTCCTTGCATTTTTTCCGCACCTAAGTGACAACCTCCATTTTTCCACTTTCCACTTTTATTCATTTTCTCTGCGTCTGTCTTCTCGATTTTTTTTTTCCTTTTGCTTTCTGCTTGCAAATTTAGTTTTCTGTCTTTCTGACTGCCTGTATTTTTCTACCCACCTGCCTTTTTGTCTGTTGGCAGTTCTCCTTCTTGACTGTCTGCCTGTCTGTATCTTCTTTCTTGACTGACTGCTTTTTACCTTTCTCTTGCTTGCTCAGCCTCTCCGTGTCAGCTTTGGTTCATTTCTTGTCCACTTATCTTTGCACTGTAGTTCCGACAGACAGACAGACAGACACAAAGGCAATAAAGTAGTGGTAGTTTACTGAAGTCGGAGTGACGGCCGTGATGTACTCGAAAGTTGGCTTGAAGCTCTTTTTGTTATGTAAACTGCTTGAAGAGACCTCCTCGTAAATCTGTTCCCTATCCTTAAATTTTCTGGACTACGTTAGCTTAGCCTCGAAATCTTATGCCCCGAAGGGAGTAACATGAGACTGATTGCTGCATATAACATTTTCGAATAGTAATAAAATTTGTTCAGATATTATAGGGAAGGATATTATCATATTAAATTTTTGAATACGTACGCTCAGTATCCTCTAGTCAAAAGTGAGATGGGGAAAAATGCGAAAATTATTTTTCTCTAACACCAGTCAGTCCTTCTTGGGATAAATGAAACTGTCTAGCGAAGGCAAGACTAACACAGAAATAGGCTCGTCGTAGTGAAGAGGGTAAGGGAGTTTATTAGTAGGCTAGTTCCTCCAGTCACTGAGAAACAAATTAAGCTAAATGAAATCGTCCAGTGGTATCCAGACTAACATAAAAGGCGACTTCGTAAGGCAGGAGTTAATGCCTCTATCCCTATAACAGGGGATGCTCGCTTGCTCATTTAAGAGGAACTGTAATCCCGCATTAACGCCGCGACTGGAGTTGAGGAGGGTGGAATGGGGGATTGGATGTTCAGGGGAGAGGAGGGGGAGAGGGGAAACGTCAAAAAAACAATCACAGCCTGAAGGGTTAATCAGTTGGCTCTTGGCTGATTCTAACAGATATCAGGTTCATCGGGCAACATCTGTATTGTTAAGGTAGGTCAGGCAGGTGCCGGTAAGTTAGTAGGGTTTAATGCATCCGACTTGAGGCAGATCACAAGTAATCCGTTCCCTGAGCCCAGCATTCCTTCTACGCGCGAAAGATGGCTTCACACACTTTATGTCACCGCTTTTACTTTGCTTTTTGTTCAAGAAAATGGATCAGTTTTATTCAATTCAGAGAGATCTTTCAGGCTAAAGGTGTCCTGAACTGACAAGCGTTTCAGAACATTCACTTATCATCAGCCGCTGGACAAAAATATATAGATATACAGTAACGAAAGACAGACAAAGACAGAAATGAGGGGTTAAATGAATCTGCTAAACATGTGAAAGGCGGACAGATAGATATATTGGCAGTTAGATGATCAGGCTGAAAGACAAATACAGGTGGATAGAGGGGGTCAGGAGGCCTCGTATACCTTGTTAAGCGGATTAATTAACATCACTACGGCATAAAAATCTCTCGTTGAGTATTAATGCCTCTTTAATGTGGACCTAGACTGCATACACGCCATACGCCATCATAGTAACCCTTTCAGTACAATGATCATTATTATTTTTTTTTCCACTTTTAAAATGACGGTCTTTAACTCTTCAACTGCTCTTTATATGGAAGAGGATGACTAATATCCTTCAAGAACTGTGATGACTTTCTCAACGTGCTCGCAGAAAATACACTGTTGAGGAAAACTATAATGGGAAGTATAAATTTCATAGAGTGCATCCTGAAGAGTGCAAGAAGTTGCTGTTGTTTTAATAAAGCATCATACACAACAGATCTGTGTCATGTCCAGTATATTAATCCGAGAGAGAGAGAGAGAGAGAGAGAGAGAGAGAGAGAGAGAGAGAGATTTCCTTTTCCTCTCATTCCATATCGAATTTTTTCCTAAACCATCCGTCCTTTGCACTATATCAAGGCGACTCCCTCACCCTAATGTCGATCTTGTGTTATAGCATTCCAGTCGTGAAGTCGGTGATCCCGCCCTCTCGACACCCGATATCATGTTGACACCCCTGACAGATTTCCAATAATAATTTCCCAGTTTTTCAGGCGGCCGCGGCGGGACAAATTTTCTCCTCGCCTGACTGTTTTTATACGGGCCGGTGATGTGTTGTTTTTACCGTTCCTTTACCGATGATCGCACGGAGAGTACTTAAGTCAACTTCTGTCGGGTTTCCAGTATTTCCAGTTATGAAAGGTAGGATAAATTTCTTCGTTCCCTGCTATTTTCTTTTTTATGGTGTGGTGATATGTTGCTTTTGGTGGTCCTTTTTATTTGTCTGTGAACTTGTAATGAGTATTGGAGTGATCTGCGGACAAAGTTTTAATACAGTAGTGATTTTTCCAGTTTTCAAGGTGGGATAAATCTCTTTTTTGCCTATTAGTTTGTATGGGCTGGTGCATACTTTTTTTTTTTTTTTTTTAGGAAAGGGTCGGTCATTAAATTGATAATAAAACGAGGGAATATTTTACTGGAACTTCCCCAAAATTCGATTGCATTTTTTTTTTTCAGGGGAGGG
>NC_136967.1:11242500-11245000 GCF_032717465.1 Coenobita brevimanus | reverse complement strand
AGTCTTCCACGAAAGTAAAGATGCGTTTCATTATGTCACCGCAAGAAGGTCCGGGGAGTTTACATGAAGGTTCAGGAATAGTAAGGAGGAGGCCCGTGTGTAGTTACAGGTTGATCCAAGCGTTGTTACCAGATCCATATAGTGAGCATCCTTGAAGTAATGACAAGAGGGTCGTATAGGGAAAACGAAGCCAAGTGTGGTGATGTGGTGTGAAGATGGGACTGGTTACCATAATTACAGAGGCGATGACAGGAGGCAGAGTGGCCAGCCCGCGTCACGGTCACGTGCAGGGGGGTTCAAAGGGTTCTGAAGGGTGAAGAAGAGGGCTGAGAGATGGAAAAGTGAAGCATAAAATAACTTAGGATGTTTTGTCTCACGTAACTAAGATTTGTGTTTATTATGTGTTTTAACAGCAAAGGACAGTGGAAGTTTCTGGACTCATCATGTAGTAGCCATCCAGCAAAAATATACGAGAATCTTAGGTATAAAATGAAATTTGACCTTCAAAGGCCCCAGTAGGATGGCACAGCTCCAAGTTACAATGAAACTCAAGCGGTTTTTCCTCCTAGTAAACAAATTCTCTTCCTTTATTATTTTATTTATTTATTGATCTATATATTTAGGTAATTTGATTTATATGTTCGAATTAAAAAACGCAGGGAGATTCAACAGTTTGCTATCCGTCATAAGATAATTTTACTCGTAATTGTGATATTTGTTTTCCGGTTAAAGGAGAAATGGGAAGACTATCCACACTCTTTTCTCTGTACTTTCCGCGTGAACAGATTTTCGTTACGACCGGGCACTGCAGCGTGGCACAGAGGTAGGGGGAGGAGGTGAGGTGCATGAAGTGACTTTACGATATATACCATCTTTTAATAACTAAGATATATTGTACGGGAATAACGAGGAACATGGAAAGATTAAACACTCATTTTCTGATACCGCCCTTAAAACAGAATATATGGTTACTACTGGGAATCTGCCAGTGCAAGAACAAGAACGTGGGACAATGCATCTCTTTTTTTTTTTCCTTGCCCTTCCTGCAAAATAGATTTTAGTAACGAAAAGGAATTGATCATAACTTCGTGAATGAACACTCCGGGAAGTCTGTATGCCGTATCCTATGGGGTCAGAGGAAGGAGTTATGCCTGAAGGTTCTTGGCCAACTTTTACAGTGTACAATGGTGAGTGTTTGGTGGCTGTAGGAGTGAAATAATAATAATAATAATAATAATAATAATAATAATAATAAATCTGTGCATAAAGAAGGTTCATACCACATCAAAATTGTGTTTACTATAAAGATGCAACCGTTTCAGCCCGACTTAAGCACAACCCTATACGCAACTTATGCCCAAGAACGTTTATAAATATGAGATCAGATAGACTGAAGCATGCTCAGGTGTGGCCTCGGGTGAGCACTGCGCCCTCTCTCTCTCTCTCTCTCTCTCTCTCTCTCTCTCACACACACACACACACACACACACACACACACACACACACACACACACACACACACACACACACACACACACACACACACACACACACACACACACACACACACACACACACACACACACACACACACACACACACACACACACACACACACACACTCTCTCCCTCTCTCTCTCTCTCGGCCTGGGTAAATAAGGTTCACTTGAGGGGAGGGAGAGGGCATTCTCGTTGGGTTAGGAAGCTCTCTGACGCCTATTCCTGATCTGTTTCTTGATGTAGCTTTACCTTCAAGAGAATCTACACTGAGTAACAAGCCAAATGGTTTCATGCAATCCTGAAAACCGCTTATAACGCTGGGTGGTAACCATATCCCATTGCATTAACCAGATGAATGCCTGGTGATCTACTGGGTTGAGGTACTCCAGTCGGATGTGAGCCGTAAGGGTTTGAGTCCTGGTGACAGTTAAGGTATGGTGCTAACTTCTCACCGCTCGGGGAAGAATGGGTTGTTATTGCCTTAAATGTGTGGAATGAGTGCTGTTACCTCGGGCTCCTACAATTATCATGGGGTAATGAAGGATTGATTGTTGGATGGATGGACGGGAGGAAGGACAGATGGAGAGAGGGATCATTAAATGTGCTGAATATCGACTTTACTTGCATAAATAACATAACATACAAGGGAATGATTGTGGACATACTATACAGTACTTTAACATAACCAAGTACGGAAGATGTGCTAGGGTTCTTCCTAACCCCACTAGAATACAGCGTCAGGAGCACAAACAAGGGTCTCACAGCCGTAGGGGTCAGGCTGCTGCTGTTCACCTCCCGCCCCCCACATGTGTCTAGCATTTAGGGCCGTTATTTTCCATGGTGCAGGAGGCTCATAGCACATCTTCCTTTATGGCTGATTTTGCAAATAACACACCTCAATGTCCTTTGTCAGTCTAGTATTTTGAATTTTGGCATAGTGTGAATAAAGAACATAGGCGATCATGCTAGTGAAACTGTGGAGAGAGAGTCCTGCGCCAAC
>NC_136967.1:11197500-11237500 GCF_032717465.1 Coenobita brevimanus | reverse complement strand
CCAGTACATAGGCGCCTGAACGTAGGTAGGCCTGTCGCTACTTGAATCTATGGCAACACTTTATGCTTACTGGAAACAATTTAAATACGAATATTAGTTCAGAGCATTTAGTTGTTTTAGATAAGCTTAGTAGTATATTTGGTGTTTATTGTGGTGTTGTACTTATTTTTGACGGGTGATATATAAATTAAGAGAAAAGAGGGAAAAAAAAAATCTTTTGTCGAAACGAGAAGGGCCAAGTGGTGGGAGTGTGTGGCGAGGTTCTTACAGTCTACAACCGCGTCCTGAGGGCATCCGGAGTGTGGTGTATAGATGTAGGCTAATGTACTCTTTGTTCGTACGGCTTCTTTTGTAAATGTATTGATGTACTAAGAAAACTTTTTGAGGCGGTGTGCTACAAAGGATGAAGCGTTCATTATAACAGAGCTCCATGATGAAATTAACTCCTCCGCTTCGGTGCTGTTATTATTAGTTTTTACTACTACCACTCGTTTATTCAACTTAATGATGATTTTTCAAGCTCGAGCTGTTGGATATAGCCTTCATTTACCCCCTCCCATCAAGAGGTCTCTCAAGAAAAAAAAAAAAAAAAAAAAAAGAAGAATATGGACGTAGCAAAGATTAAAAAAAAAAAGTCAAGTGTTTCTGAGGGTTAATCTTTCTGTGAGAGAGGAAGACTCATATATGGTTCAGTAACGAAAGGCAGGTGTGTTTACAACCAGAAATAGAGGAACTGTGAGCTCTGAAAGTACAGACCATCAAGAAAGCTTAGTTTTTAAACAAAATTAGACCAAGGAGCAAATTACCAAGGGAAAATTGCTATGAAGATTCATTTCGCTAACTTCGTAAGCTAAACATGGACTCCCTTTAGTGCACTGTTAACCCTAAGAACACGGAGGACAACCCCTTAGCTAAATATAACTCTGTTAACAACAGGAATAAAGAAGTAAAGATCTGTGCTGACGTCAGAGGCGGGTTTATTAAGGTGACTCTTGGGTAACAGTCTGCGACAAAACTTTTGTTATTCCACTGTGTCTGCTTCACATGTGGGGCATGTCCGTCACGTTCCTCCCTGACGCATCGTATTAAAGAGAATCATCTGTGGGCAGAGAAACTTACGAAGTCACTCTCGTCTCAGGAATAACAGGTAAAAGAAAGAGAGAAGTAAAGATGGTGAAATACAAGGCCAACTTTTGTCCCTGTCTGTGGCGTAGGGTAGTGCTGGGTGTGACGTGAAGCGCCTGGGGTGAAGTCCACTTGCAGTAATGAAGACAACTTGAACCCTCGCCGTCCACACCAGAAAGAAGTGAGAGCTCTTTGTGGCGTTTTTCTTTTCCTCACTACTTTTTCCTCACCTTCCTCCTCTCTCTACTTCCTTCCCGCTTTGCCCCCCTTACTCTCTTCCTTCTTTTTCTCACCTGCCTTCTCACCCAAGCCTCGCTTTTTCTTTCTCTCATCCTTCCTTCTCATCATCTTTCATATCTATACATTTCTTCTCCCCACCTTCCTTCTCTCCACTTTCCTTCTCCTCATCTTTCCTCCAATCACCCTTCAGCTCTTCATCTTCCTTCCCTCACTTTCTTCTCTCCATCGTCCTTCTCCCCACCATCCTCTCCAGATTCCTTTTTTTCGCCTTCCTTCTCTCCACCTTTCATCTCTCCACCTTTCATCTCTCCACCTTCCTTCTCTCCACCCTCTTTCTCTCCACCCTCTTTCTCTCCACCTTCCTTCTCTACACTTTTCTTCTCCACCTTTCTTTTCTCCATTTTTCTTCTCTCCACCTTCGTTCTCTACACCTTCCTTCTCTCTACCTTCCTTCTCTCTACCTTCCTTCTTTACACCTTCCTTCTCCTCACACTCCTTCTCTACACCTGCCTTCTCTCCACCTTCTTTCTCCCCACATTCCATCGCTTCACATTCCTCCTCTTAACATTCCTTCTCCCATCTTTCCTTCTCCCTACTCCTCCTCATCACCCTCCATTTCTATACCTTCCTTCTCCCCACCTTCCTTCCCTAAGTAATTCCACAGTCTTAAAGTACCCGTATTGTTGTTCCAGACCCAGGGTTCTTTCAGGTGGGCAAAGATAAAAATGGAACAGAAACCTCTCCATGTTTCTGTCAAACTCATCAGTACACACACACACACACACACACACACACACACACACACACACACACGCACACACGCACGCACGCACGCACGCACGCGCGCGCGCACGCACACACACACACACACACACACACACACACACACACACACACACACACACACACACACACACACACACACACACACACACACACACACACACACACACACACACACACACACACACACACACACACACACACACACACACACGTTATTCTTGGGGTTCACTCAATTGGCCAACGACAGAAATGGAAAAAAAAACATCTCCCAGTCTGTTTATCATAGACCGTCGCCACTCTTTTCCGCCAGTTTAAGCCTACCCGCGTTCGGTATTTTAATCACAAGGATTATTCAGAGGTGCAAGGACAAAAACTCTTCCCACCTGTCCAGCACTGCCTATCACCACACTTCCGCCAGTCAGAATTTAGTACATTCGGTTTGCTTTCATGTGAGGATTCCGCGCCACTTTCATAACTGGATTACTAAGTCGGAGTTGCATGAAATTCTATGACAGTTATGTGGTAGAAATTAGTCTCCTACGTTACTAGTAAAATCGGCTTTCCAAACTGACCATACCTGGACATCAACTGAGGCGAAAGGGGTTAGGGATTATTGTCAGACTAAGAGTAAGCATGCCATAGCTTTTTTTTTTTTGTGTGTGTGTGTGTGTGTGTGTTTTAATGAAGATGACGACGGCTAAACCTCCTCCAAGGGTATCTATAACAACCTGTCGTCACTCTCTCCTCCCGCTGCTCCAAGTTTACACGCGCTCTGCTATTTTGGCAGTTGTAAACGTCAGGCTAAATTCGTCTTATACCAATTACGTTATAGTCTGCTCCATCACCCCGTTCCCTGTTTCCTCAGTAAGCAGTTATTTCCAGTTCTGAATTTATACAGGGCTATTCTAAAAGTTTAGTATATAATAGCACTAATAAGCAGTTCTAACCAAAATCCTGCTTGCATCTTAGGTACACATAACAGGTATTCTTGTATATTTACGGTATTTGTCTTGTTCCAAATGTATTACCCTTAAGTATTATCCTGACTGTAAAAATATCAGAACTGTCATCCGTTCTACGAAGTTACCTACTGTGCTATTTCTTTTTGGATAAATTTTACCCACATACAAGAATTATGTTTACCGTGGGCGTGAATCACCAGCCGGAGTAATAACGGTATTATGAAACATGACGCGTAACATCGTGTATAGTTCTTTTACACTATGCTGTCCCAAATTTTCGTCCTTTTGCGCCCTATTTCATGAAGCTCAACGGTAGAAAAAGCAATACTACGGCTCTACGTTCTTTCCATAGCACATCTTCTTGACTAGCACGATGGTTTTAGTGTTAATATGGTAGAAAAAGACGATACTACGGCTCTACCTCTTCTCCATAACACATCTTGACTACCATCAGATTCTCTGTGTTAATATATTGTTATAGCTGAAAATTGATGATGGAGAGATGGCAATTTTGGGGCCCGGTTAGAGTTGAGAGAAAAAAAGTCTTTCCTACAACTGGGGTGGTATAATCGCTTTTTTTTTTTTTTTTTTCCAGATCAGTCCGGACCCAGAGTACTTCACATCTCCCCCTGCTTGCCATATCAACAGCGTATATCAGTGAATTATTACCCTTCTTCCCTTCTCTTATATCAGTCTTAGGTTCCTGCCAGCCATACCAGCGAAGTTCAGAAGCACTGTCCGCCTCCCCCTGTTTGCTCGCCACATACCAAAAAAAGGCCACTTCTTCTCAACGCGTGCAATTTAATCTTATTTTTTCAACGTTTAGGGTCTGTGTATATTTCGTTCTGAGCATCGAACGGACTATATTGTGTTCACTTTAACTAGTCGCAAATTTGACGTCTCTGCCTTAAATGCTGAGCTATAGCAATAACACAAGAGTATGATGCAAGTCACTAAGAAAATCCGTGGAATGGAAGGTGAGTCACAGTATTCGTCTTATTATCCTCTGAGTTACGAGAAATAGGCTGCAAAAAAAAGACGAAAATCTCCGCCAAGTTAAAATGAATGAACTATAGTTGATGCTGTTTAGGGGATACCTTTTGAAGTGAAGGGTTTAATGAAGGTTATATTTATCTCTTCAAATTATATATATATATATATATATATATATATATATATATATATATATATATATATATATATAAGTAAAGAACTAAGCAGAATAAAATCGCCCACGAACCTCAGGAACAAAAATACAAAATGCATCGTCGAGGTGAGCGTGTTAACAATTTCAGTTTCCTTCCACTCAGATCAGCACCATTCCAAAACACTCCACATCTGCCCCTGTTTGCTCTCCCCACATCAACAAGGCAAATCTGCGACCCTTATTCTCCACCATAAAAATGAGAGTGGGGTGCATTCAATCGTAGAGGGAGAGGGGTCAGGGGAAATATTACAAGGATCCTTACTTCTGCAGTCAGAGAGTGAATATATTATTTTGGTCTCACTTTCTCATAATTTTAATCGGCTCAGGGTAGGATTTTTCGAACTTGAAGGGGAGTATAAATCCATCATTAATCCCTCCACTC
Organism: Coenobita brevimanus; assembly: GCF_032717465.1. Classification (NCBI taxonomy): domain Eukaryota; kingdom Metazoa; phylum Arthropoda; class Malacostraca; order Decapoda; family Coenobitidae; genus Coenobita; species Coenobita brevimanus. Next base: position 11,232,798 of record NC_136967.1, on the reverse strand, counting down.
CTGAGGCGTTCTTCTGATCTGAATAATATGTGGCATTAGCCGGAATAAAGTATAGAGACATCAAAATATCGAACGGATTAACCAGTATTGCCGGATCCTCGGAGTGACCGGACTGGAAAGGCCTCTGATCGACGGTGGCATACAACAACCAGCCAAACGCCCGATAACACAGGATTCGGTTCTTTTGTCCAAACCACAGAGTTGTCAAGTATCGCCGGTTTTATCATTTAGAAGTGGTTTGTCTGAGGATCCGGCAGCAAACAGCTTGGCTGTCCCAGTTACAGTACAGTCCCTTTAGCAGTTAAATAATTTCGGCATTCATTTAGTTTGTTTATATTTTTCAGTTTAATTTTCACACTGGTTTGGTCATGAATTGTTTGGTAGCTGTGTGCGAGGAGACAAAGGCAAAGAAAAAAAAAAAAGGTAGTCATACATAATTTCAGCTCAGGAATGTTCACTAGTTGTATGAGTGAAGTTGAACGTATAAACTGTCAAGCTTATGCATACTTTCAGCTTAAGAGAGTTTATAAATACTACTCCAGGTCCATTGTTCCTCAGTCAGGTGTAGAGGCGAGGTGAGGTGAGGTGGAGGTGGAGGGACCGAAGCTTTGATTAGGCTTTCCTTGTCAGAGAGGCAGTGTGAGCATGGGGAGAGATGTTTGTTGGTAATTCCTTGTTGTTAGAGTTAGGGAAATAGAAGATCTGTGTGTGTGTGTGTGTGTGTGTGTGTGTGTGTGTGTGTGTGTGTGTGTGTGTGTGTGTGTGTGTGTGTGTAAGAGAGAGAGAGAGAGAGAGAGAGAGAGAGCGTTATCAAATGAAGCACCAGTCAATGAACACTAAGGGACGATAAAATAACACACAGATAAAACCCCTCATAAGTATCCCTACTGCCAGGACGTTCGGGGAAGTTAAGACGATGAAAAATACAAAAATGAAAATACAAATCCTCGTTTATCATTGTGCTGTGCTACCTCCTGATCCGAGGAAGATGAGATTAAAGACCAAAGGGGAATATCTTAGGGGCGTTACTAATTAAGATCGTGTTTATGCCTCAGCCTTGTGATATACTACGGCCAGGCACAGAGGTTCGGGCGAGATTATAATGTCTGGGTGGCGGGGAAATGCTAATAAGAGAGGGGGACTTGCAGATGGAAAGGCGAGGGAAAATAGGGGAAAAGAATGTGCTAGGGATATATCACTGGGAAAAACTACACACACACACACACACACACACACACACACACACAAAAGATTATGATAATGAAAACGAAGAAAACGAACAAGAGGAAAAAGAAGAATGTAGCGTTAATAACAGAGAGGAACTTGCTAAATGAGATGTGAGGTTATAAACAGAGAAAGGAATAAATTGGTTTAATCTTGGGGAAAAATAACGACTTGGAAAAAAAAGGAAGAATTGGGACACGATGAGCAGAATTTATGACAAGGCTTAATGATAAACTAGACAGAATAAAAGTGAGTTTATAAATTGGAGGAGGGAAAATGTTGAGAGAGAGAGAGAGAGAGAGAGAGACGAACTTGCAAAATGAAATGTGAAGAAAAAAATTTAGAGATTATAAATCAGGCTTTCACATTAGTAGCCCGAAAAAAAAAAATGTAATGTTTTAAGTAAGGATAGTCCGAATGTACGTTTTTCAACATTTGCGAATGCGAATGCGAATATGTAGGCTACTTTCAATATTCGCGGATACGAATGCTAATGCGAAAATTATTTTTGATGACAGAAACGTGAGTTATTTTTGTTATGCATTAATTTCATTGTAAGAGTTTCAGCCATAGAAAATTAAATGAACAAATTTCTATGAATTTTCTATTTTACTAGGGACGAGGACCCAACTCGTACTTATAATCCCCGGGGGTATCAGACGCGTCCTGGACGAACTTCGAACAGATTCAAAACAGATCGCGTCAGACTGGTCTCTCTCTCTCTCTCTCTCTCTCTCTCTCTGTCTCTCTCTCTCTCTCTCTCTCTCTCTCTCTCTCTCTCTCTCTCTCTCTCTCTCTCAGATTTTCTTGGGATTTAGAGTACTTTTTCTGGTTATGAGCTAAAATCTGGAGACTACCCACTTTATGGTGAGAGATTCTGAATATCTGTCATTAGGCAGAAAATCTGGAGAATTTCAGACTTCTGAGAATCTGGCAAAATTGCATGATGCAGCATGCAGCCCTAGCTAGCTTGGCACAGCTGCTTGGTTGGCAACACTAGTCTAGAACGTTCGTTCAACTCATGCTTTTAACTCTGTATTTGATTTTCAATAAACTTTATAAAATTACATTATCAACATACCTGTACATAAATACTCGAATGATAACATGCAAATGCAAATGCGAATGCGAATATTGAAATATATGCGTATTTTTGCTAGTGCGAAAGCCAAGGCGAACATTCGGACCATCGCTAGTTTGAAGTAGAAAAGAATTTGCGGAACGAAGTATTACATAACAAAATTAGGGAATAAAATGAAATAGGGTTATGAACAATACATTGACAAGAAAATTATTAAGGACTCATGTCATGGAGGAAACCGAGATATTTTATAAAAAGCATATAATGAAAAGGGTATTTGTGGGATTAAACATTGCTTCAGAATATTGCTGTAAAAAAAAGGAATAAAGACTTAAAGGCAGATTGAATTAGAAATATATCCCGGAAAAAAAAAAAATAGACTTTGACATAAAAACACAGCTGCAAAAAAACGTTCGAGATTCACTTGGAAAATAAGATATGAAGTGAAAAATTAAATATAATAGAACAAATTGGGGTTACAAGTCGAGGTGATAAAAATACTTAAAAAAAAAAAAGAACTGGAGTAAATTTTAGTTATAAGAAGAAGTTTCCCAAAAGAAATGAAGAAAAAGAAGGAAAAAGAGGAAGACAGAGAAACGAGAATAGAGAATGGACAGGGAATATATCTCTGAGATAAAATCAGACTCTGAAGGAATAACGAGTGTAATGTGATGCATGAGGGGGAAGAAAGGTGATGAAGAGATAGTGAAAAGGGATGCACTTAGAGAAAAAAAAACATGGTGGAATTAAAAGGTGTGAGGTGTTATGATGGAGAAGGTTAAGAAAAAAGAAAAAAAAAACTATCCTAGGAGGAAAAATTATGGTCTGAAGGGAGTGAAAATGTGATGAACGAGGAAGTAGTAAAAGAACAGAAAACTGATCATGTGAGGAAAAAACATAATCTAAAACTAGAATGGCGCTCAGTAGAGCGCATACCTCCGCCAAGGACGAGCATGCAGTTCCTTTTAATTCAATCGTCTAATCCAATATGGAAAGAGACTAACCCCCTTATAAAAGCATATTTAAAGCCGCTAGATCCTGAATCTTATATGGATCCGCGCCAAACTGTACATATTCGTGAATAGCCTACCAACATCCTAAATATGCCTGATTTTTACAATCAAGATCCATGTAATATTCACCGAAAAATTTACGAAAATGTCGAAAAATGCCCTATCTCGCAATGTTAAAGAAAGTGAGAAAAAAAAATCCTGAATCCGCACCTTTATCCAGATCCGCACCAAAATTTAATGTAGTCTATTCTTGGCCAAGGCCCATTCTTCTACCAAGTTTCGTGGAAATCCGTCCCGTAGTTTTTGTGTAATCTTGCTCACAAACCATCCAACCATCTAACAAACAAACGGACAGGGGTGAAAACACAACCTTTTTGATGGAGGTAAAAATGGGCTGGAATGTGATTAAAAAAAAAAAAAAAATTCTCTGATGAAACGCGATAATCTGAAGGAAGAATGGTTGGAGCGTGATGAAAAATTAAATCAAAAGTAATAAAAGGAAAACGAAATTATATCTTGTGGAAAAAAGAAAAAAAACGATGGTCTTAAAGCGTAAACAGGACTGGAATGCTGTGACTAATGACGTTATAAAATAGAAGGAATATGAGAAAATTTAACAATAGTGACTGAAGGAAAAAAAGAACAAGAGCACCTGATGCGGAAGCTTCAGGGCCTTTTAGTTGATGCCCTTGCTGTGGTTGTGGTGTGTGCGAGGGAGAAGGGTATTGTGTGTGCTGTGGCTTCACCCGAGTCGGTAAAGTCTACGGGAATGAAACACCTTGCGTCAGGGCAAATGGACAAAGCCACTCTTTGAGATGCTCCGGCATCAGAAATACAAACTAAAGGGCTGTGAAATATGGTGTGGTAAACTAAATAGAAATTTAATAGATATCTCGAGAAAGTAAGGATAACTTGAAATAAAAGGCATATGTTAAAAGTGAAATGAAATTATTGAATGGAAAGAATGTCTTATGGGAATAAAATATATATATATATATATATATATATATATATATATATATATATATATATATATATATATATATATATAATACCCTTTAGTACGATGACAGCTGCCTCATTTGTCTTTTTTTTTTTTTTTTTTTTTACCTAGGAGGACACTGTCATACAAGAAAAATAATATGCTTTTAATTCAATCAGTACCAAACATTTCTGAGTAAAATCACATGGTGGCAGCAGCAATAGAATAGAAAAAGGCGTCATCGTATTGGAAAGGTTTGTCACATAAAAGAGAGAGAGAGAGAAAAAAAAAATATAATGAGGTAAGAAAAGTGGTCAATAAATATGATCCAAATATATACAAGATGGACTGGAACGTTGCAAAAGACGATATTAGAGAAATAAAGTAAAATGAACGGATATCGCGAGCTTGCATGACGTGAAAATGGAATGTAAATGCGGGCAGGAATGTGGGCAGGATTACAGAGCTCTTGAGGCCACGATTGAGGCAGAATTTAGAGGGAGAGAGAATTCAGTCCTCCCTCATACTTACTACCATCCCTCCCTTTTCCCCAGTGCCACTCCTCCCCACCCCAGCCCCTTCCCATTCCTCCTCTCCTCCCCACCCCTGCCCTTTCCCGTTTTTTCTTTCCTCCCCACCGCACTGTTTTCGTTTCTCTTCCATACTCTCTTTTTTCTCTTCTCCCTTCTCGTCTCTTCTCTGCTCCCTCCCTCCACGATGCCTTCCCTCCTAACATTCTCTTCCTTCCTTCCTTCCTCCTCCCCCTCCTGTTTTGCCTCTCTTTCCTTCCCCAACCATTCTCTGCTCTCCATCCCTCCTCCATTCTCTTATCTTCCTCCCTTTTTCCTCCTTTCCCTCTTGGTTGGAAGGGGACCAGGTGGCGCAGTGGTAGCATATCCATCTCGCAGCTGGATTACCCCGAGTTCGATTCTTGAGCCGGTCAGACTGTTGGGCAACGTTTGTTTCCTCCTTGTCCCTGTTTATCCAGCGGCACAGTTGGGGACCTGGATCTAAGTTGGACTGTTGGTTATCATATTATTGGGGAAGATTGTGACTTGGCAAATGCTGTATTCAATGGCTGCCTTAATGACACTGTGCAGTCGGTAGGCGTTAATCATAAGCCATCTTCTTCATCTGCCTCAAAGAGTGTATTGTCTGCATGGTTCGACGAATTGAAACTCGGTGTTGCTTTTAAATAATTCTAAAACACACATACGAATCACGTTTAATTTGCAAACTGAAGCTTCTCTTTACAGACCGAACACTTCTTTGTAAGCTCTTAACCCTTACGTATTTTATCCGTATTTTTCAATTTCTTGCTTCTAGTAGACGATTTTTCAAGCTTAAGAAGTGATTTCTCGTAGTGAAGGAGCTGGAGGCAGTCTTCTTTATGCCGTTCAGCGTATTCACTTTAACTTGATTATCGCCATAAACAAAATTAGGAAGACCTCTTATTTTGTCTGTCTCACTGCATATGTTGATGTATGTAATTACGTACATTCGAATGTAGGCTATGAATGTAAATATGGATGGATGGATGGATGGATGGATGGATGCCGCATCCTGTGAGGGCTGGCTTTTACAGAAGACGCGCCAGGTGTATTGCAGGAACCATAACTTTCGTGTGATGGATGGGCGTGATGACGATGGCAGTTTGTAAGTATGGCCTCGGAGAAGACATTAATTTTTAACCCCATCAGGCCGAAGACTCATTTTTATATTAATTTTATCCACTGACGATTTTTTTTTTTTTTTTTTAGCTTAGGAGAGATGTTTAGTATGGAAGGGGTTAATCAAGATCATATCTTACCTTTCCAGTTCAAAAAAAAATTATTATAAGTTGAATGTAATCGTGTGGTGTTAGCAAACCTGAACTAAAAGCGACATCCTCGGGCTGAACGGATTAGGGGTGATATTAAATAATGTGTGTAGGACGGAGAGCTAACTGGGGTATGACAAGTGTGAAGGGTCATTATGCTGTCAAATGGGAACATAACGGTGACAAATCACCACTCATTAGATCGATCTCAGAGCAGAAGAGAAGAGGGTGAGAAAATAATTGCGAGAGGCAAGAATATGGTAGAAAAGGGATAACGAAAAATCTTTGTGCGCTTATTATTCAGTGTAAGAAGATAAAACAGGGCAGAGCCTTATATGAGATATCAGATGATGAATCATTATTTTATTGTACCAGCAAGCACCTTTAGAAAACTTGAGATAAACGTACAGAGAGCATTAAATCTAATGCACACACACACACACACACACACACACACACACACACATATATATCTATATATCTATCTATCTATCTATCTATCTATATATATATATATATATATATATATATATATATATATATCCAGGAAACCATTTACTACGCTGGGTGGTAACCATATAACCAAATTTTGGCACCTGATGGTTTAGTGGGTAATTATTGCGCTTCAATCGGATTGAGCCGGTGAAGGTTTATATCCAAGGGGTGGTTGGGTAATGCCACTCAGGGATGAGTGAAGCTGGTCATTCTCATCTTAAATGTCGGAACCAACTGCCTAGCCCCGGACTCCTACGCTCCTCATGGGGCAATGTAGGATTGGATGATGGATATATATATATATATATATATATATATATATATATATATATATATATATATATATATATATATATATATTTTAATAGTATTATGATAGCGAAATTCATGTTCTCTCCTATACCTTGAAATATTTTCGGCTGTTACAAAAGAAAATTGTATAGCTCGTGACTGAGTATTTAGCCCTTCAAATTACCAGCCATAGCGATGCAGTGGACGAAACATCATTCACCACCAAAAGTATTGAACGTTTTGGTAACGATGCTTGTTGAATGTGCAATGAAGTGGTAGCAAAATACATTGCAAGATTCATTATCACGCACGGGTCTTCAGGATAAGATAGTCTTATATTCTTCTCACGCACTTACAACCTCTCCCTCAGCTCCTCAGCCCTGTAACCTTTACGCAACATCAAGAGACCAAAGACGTACCGAGTCCTCAGAGGTAGAGGTAAACCAGCTTTGATGTCGGGGAAAGGAGTGAGGCCTTGAGCTCATTTACCAGGAGCATTGACCTTGTGTACCGGATATCATACTGTGGACCCGTCACACAGCGTCTCTATGGGTCTGTTGCACCCCACCTTCATGAACAAGTCATACCAGTAGGGTTATCTGTATCCATCACTGCTCTTACGCAGATTTTTACCTTAGGTTCGTAAATCTGAGATCAGGGAGAAATTTGCTTTACATTCCGTTAAGAGGTTGATGTAAAACCTCAGAGAAAAAACGACGTGTATAATAATACCCGTAGCTACTAGCTGTAACTCCTCAGAAAATATTCGGTATGATCATCAGGTAACGGACCAGTTTCTCTCTTTAAACCACACACACACACACACACACACACACACACACACACACACACACACACACACACACACACACACACACACACACACACACACACACACACACACACACACACACACACACACACACACACACACACACACACACACACACACACACACACACACACACACACACACACACACACACACACACACACACACACACACACACACACACACACACACACACACACACACACACACACACACACACACACACACACACACACACACACACACACACACACACACACACACACACACACACACACACACACACACACACACACACACACACACACACACACACACACACACACACACACACACACACACACACACACACACACACACACACACACACACACACACACACACACACACACACACACACACACACACACACACACACACACACACACACACACACACACACACACACACACTTTTCTCCAAGAACAGCAATGCCTTCTACACACAGCCAACCCCGCCAAGTCCTTACCTAGCAGAGTGGTCTTGAGAGAACGAAAGTGTGTGTGTGTGAAGGGAGAAGCTCATCAACTTGGGGCTGCATACTTCTCTCTCTCTCTCTCTCTCTGTATGTGCGGGTAGGCATCTACAACCACAGGGACCCTTACTTATAGATTTACAACCCAATCCAAGACCCTTATAGCAGCAGCACAGCAAACCCCAACAGGCAAACCACCATCCCGGCCAAAGCACAGTGTGGCGAAATAATCATAAAACACTTCAGATTATCCTTAAACTAACATAAAACACTTCAGATTATCCTTAAGTTAAACATCTCAAGCACTTCACATCCGCGGGTAATGCGTGTGGAAAGTGGCCTTAAGTGGAGAATGGCCATCACTTAAACCTTTTAGCGTTCAGTGACGCACTTACGAAATACATGTGACCAAGGAAGCACGATTATGTTCAGCAACTGGATTTTCTATTGCTTAGATGATTTATATGAATTGGATATTTGTTTCTGACTAAATCCATATGGTTTTACTCAGCTTAGAGAAATAATTAGATGTTGAAAAACTACGATAATTAGTCCTTTAGTTGGCATGGACGCTCTTGAAATTTTTATTCAAGGTGAAGGGAGTTTTCTGAGTGGCATAGGATGCATTGTGGTACCCCAGTGGCGCTACATTGTGCATATTACATTTTAACATTCCCATTTATCATTCATACGCGCTATAATATCGTCATAGTTATCAGGAACATACACGATGATAGGGAGGTGTAATGTGCAGAGTAAATTGCAGAGGAAATGTAATAGTTATCAGGAACATACACGATGACAGTGAGGCGTAATGTGCAGGGTAAACTGCAGAGGAAAATGCTTTGCGAAATCTCCAAAGACTCTTGTAATATGGTAGTAAAGACCAGACGAAGTGCATTCAAATTAAAGAAAAATCGTAGCAATAAAAACGAATGCTGATGCACCTGAAATTTTATCCAGGTAAACACAAATCATCTTATTTTGTGTAGAGAAACCCTGGCCGTCAAAAAGTTACTGCCAATCATCGGTAATTCGTCCAGACTGACACTAGGCGAGTTTGTTTTGCAGAGAGATCTTTGCAGTTAGAGAATTGAGGAAAAATTGCTTGTTTGGGTTTCTCCAGTAAGAGGCTTCGTTATGTAAGAGTGTGGAACTGTAAAGGCGAGGATGAGGGCAAGTAGGTTTGTGTGTGTGTGTGTGTGTGTGTGTGTGTGTGTGTGTGTGTGTGTGTGTGTGTGTGTGTGTGTGTGTGTAATACGGCGCCACAGCTCCCGTGTATCGGAGAGGAGGCCGTGTTACCCCGCCGTATACGAGGCCCCGGGTGCGTCAGTCACCGGGCTCCATCACGCTAAACTGCCGGTGGTAATGGTTGACAAGAGTGCTGCCAACCCATACCCAAACACCCCGCCTCTCTCTCCCCCTACACACACACCCCTACCTTCCTTTCCCATACCTACACCTCCCTTTCTCTTACTGTATTAGTTCCACCTCCCTATCTCTCTCTCTCTCTCTCTCTCTCTCTCTCCCATACCCACACATCTCTGCTTCTCTCCCCAGTACTTACACCTTCCTACCTCCCTCCAACATCCCAATATTTCCCCACCTCCCTCCTCCATCCTCACACCTCCCTACCTATTTCCCCCATACCCGCGCCTCCCTATCTCTCTCTCTCTCTTTCCCCCATACACCCACCTCCCCAAACGCATCCCCTAGCAACACCCTTCTTCCTCCATCCCCTCACCTCCCTACCTCTGTCCCTACACCTACACTTCCTTACCTCCCCCACTGTTTATTTGCCCACACACCTCCCTTCTTAACCTTATCTCATCTCTCGCAGACCTCATCCTTATTAAACACTCCCGCCTCTCTTTTCCTTACATCTCTGTTATCCTCTTGTCCCTTTCCCTTCCAGCCTTTCTCATTCTCCTCCTGCCTTCCTCTTCACTAACCCCCCTCTGTCCCTTGCTTCCCCCACAACGACTTTCCCTTCAACCGTCCTTCCACTCCTCGCTTCCCAATTTGCTTCTCTTCATCACTCCCTTCCCATCACCAACCCCCTTTCTCTCCTCCTTACAAACTTCCTTTCTCCATCTATCACTTTCCCTTCCACCACTCCTTTCACTTCTCTTCTCCTCTGCTGACCATCTTTTATCCCTTCTCTTTACTATGCCTCGTCCCACCCCTCCCTACTTCCATCAACGCCCTCTCCTTTTGGCTGTCTTCCCCATTTTGTGAACTCCGCTAATGGTTGAAAAGAGTGCTCCTCTTTCACCCTCTCTCCTTCCTTCCCAGCAGATCCAGTCTACCCCTTCCCCTTCCACATCCCTCCTCTCCCTCTTCTTCCTCCAGACAGACTCTTCCCTCTTTCCTTTCCCTCCCTTTCCATCCCTTACTGAGTGATCCCTAGTTTTCCCACTCTATCCCTACCTCATTCTCATTTTCCCCACATCCCTTATTATCCAGTCATCCTCAGCGCCCATAGCTAACCAATTTCCCCTACCCTTCCGTTCACCCTTCTCCATCATACTCCTTCCCGTTCACTGTCCCTGAGAAGCCCTACCCATCCCATTCCGTCACTCTCCGGCTCCCCAATCCAACTCCAGGTTCTCTCTACCTCTCTTCTCCAAGTTCACTTTCCACACAGTCCCCTTTCCTTTCTCTTCCTCAACCTTATGTCACCATCTACCTCTTCAGCAGACCAAATTGCAAAGCATTCCACAAATATCCTCCCATTTCCTGTAACCACTTTTCCCATCTAATCACCAGTCAACCAGCTCCACTTCCCTGCCCATTTCCGACCAGTCACCATCCTGTTCTCTTCTCAGCTCCTTCCCCTCCTATACCCCTGTTTCCCACCTTTGTTCGGCAACAGTATCTTCCCCTTTCTATCACCAGTCGTCCACTTCCCCTTTCTTTGTTTCAGCCTTTCTTTTCTTCTCAAATCATCAACCTCCCCTTCCTTTTTTCCTCCTCTTTCCTCATCTTCCCTTCCTCCTTCCTCCTCTTCTCTTCCTATTCTCTCCCTTTTCTCCTTTTCCCCTTTCTTCTCCAATTGGTTCCTGTTTTCCTCCCCATTTCCTGCTAACCACTTTTCCACTATTCCCCTACTCCCCTTTTTTTCTCCTTCCCCACATCTTCCTTCACTAGCTCCCTCTCCTTCTTTTCCGTAGAACACTTTTCCCTTTTAATCCCCATCCCACTAACTCCTCTTCCCCTCCCTTCCCTAGCTTCCCTTCCACTTGTCCCTCCTCTCCTGTCCAACCCCTTATCCTTTCCTTTCCCTTCCCCAACCTGCTCCCCCAACTACCCCTCCCATTTCCCTTCCACGCCCCTTTCTCCCACCAGCCTTCCCTTTCCTTTCTCTAACCCCCTTCCCTTTCCTCCACCAACCTTTCCTCACCAGTTTACCTCACAGTCCAACTCTTGCCTCTCTCCGACCTCGTCTCCCCACCACTACTTCCTTTTCAATCTCCATTCCCCTTTCCTTCATCACCCTTCTCCCTCCCCCTTTCCTCCACCACCCCTCTCCCTCCCCACCATCCCTCCCTCACTCCCCATCACCCGACTGCAGTGCCACCTAGCGGACCAGAGGGGAATCCTAATGAATACCACCACTATCATTTCGTAAAATTATAGGCCCGGATCCACCCCTACCCATCCCCTAGCTCTCTCAAACGTTCAATTAACATCAGAATACGCTTTTAATTGGGTTAGGCTCACGTATATATTGTAAAGCAGCAAAAATTATGGGTGTGAATTTTGTTACCGGTGATAAATAGTGACAGTTGTTGTTACCAGGGGCGCCACTCTTTTTGGACTGTTTGCTTGTTAGCTTAGAAGGTTTGCTAAAACTTCTTTATTGGAGATTGCCTTTGCTTTTACACTCTGGTAGGTGCTGGAGAGGGATACTTTTATGTGGTGGCCCCGGTGTGACTTGTCTGCTCCACTGCATGGTTATACAGAACGTCCGTAACACCCCCTCCATATTCCTCGAAATGAGGTTGGTAGATTGCAGGAGGAGGGGAACTCTGCCTGTTGTCCGCCGGGTTCACATGTCAAATTAACCTGGAGCTACATCAACAATAACAACAGCTGTCTTGCATGTTATCGTGTGTTTTGATACTGGCAGTGATAAATATCATTGCCAGTCAGACTGCTGGACACAATTCGTTTTCCATATTGCCCCTGTTCATCATATATATATATATATATATATATATATATATATATATATATATATATATATATATATATATATATATATCAGTGGGTTAGAGCGCTTCGCTCTGACCGAAGAGTCAGAGGATCGAATCCACCCAAGGGTCATTGGTAGACATCAGGAAGGGCATCCGGTCATAAAATGCTACACACTCCAGTCCAAAGTCCTCTACCCAATGATTTAGTGGCAGGCAGTGACAATGGCCCTTATTTTCGTTGCCTTAGGAGGCTCCCTGGCAACACTTAGTTACAAGTTTTTTTTTTTTTTTTTTTTTTTTTTTTTTGTAGTTAAGTTCTTAAATTCTTATGTGTTATTTATGTAATCTATGTGAGCATAAACCAGTAACATATGTGGGAGTAAAGAGCAAAATAAAACGCTAGGGAAAAGATACTAGACAGCCAACTATACTCACGAGAAGAGAAAGGCTTAAGATTAATGTCTATCAAATGCACGAAGTTCACTTAGGCAGATATTATATATATATACACACACACACACACACACACACACACATATATATATATATATATATATATATATATATATATATATATATATATATATATAGATATAGATAGATAGATAGATAGATAGATATATAATATCATCATCATCATGAGCCATTGAGGTCCACTGCAGGACCGGCCTATCCCTACCGAAGCAGGGACGATACAGCCAATGTATCTCTACCCAGTGGGTTAGGCTGTCTAGTAGAGACTATATGTAGCGTGAAAAGTGCTGGGAGTGTGATTGTAGTGTTGTAGTAGCTTTGGATGTGTGTAGTCTGTGAACAAAGTGTAATCGGCCCGCCTGAAGACGACTAGGTGCAGGCATACTACGACACTAGTTCAACCACAGCACCCATTGTGTCCGCCACAGCAGTCAGTGGCTCGGTGAACGCTTCCCAAAGTTTTTACAACTAGCGGGAGGCGAACCCGCGCCCACCAGCGTACGAGACACTCTACCACTGTACCACAGAGGCTCTATCTATCTATCTATCTATCTATCTATCTATATATATATATATATATATATATATATATGTGTGTGTGTGTGTGTGTGTGTGTATATATATATAATATCTGCCTAAGTGAACTTCGTGCATTTGATAGACATTAATCTTAAGCCTTTCTCTTCTCGTGAGTATAGTTGGCTGTCTAGTATCTTTTCCCTAGCGTTTTATTTTGCTCTTTACTCCCACATATGTTATTGGTTTATGCTCACATAGATTACATAAATAACACATCAGAATTTAAGAACTTAACAACTACAAAAAAAAATAAAATTGTAACTAAGTGTTGCCAGGGAGCCTCCTAAGGCAACGAAAATAAGGGCCATGGTCACTGCCTGCCACTAAATCATTGGGAATTTACACCATGTTATCTCACTGACTGACAGCTGAAAAATTTTGGCCTGACACGATCTTCATTCACGAGGGATTAGCTCTGCACGCGACTGTCTCGGTGCAGCCGCGAAGTCCATCAACAGATATAGAATCCTGGCCATCTGAATGAGTCCTCGGAGTGCTGATGCCCAACCTCACTGGCTTAGTTTGGAAATGGGAAGTGAAGAGCAGACAAGGAGTTATATTTCGAACAATAATATGACAGAGGTTAATTCAGAGATGACCTTGAACTTTTAATGCAACTGCACATGTGAATCCATGAGGCAAAGTGATGATAACACTGGAATGATATGTAAATTTACTGCATTACTGCGTGTCGCTTATGAAGATACTGCCTTATTCGCACTATGGAGTGTCCCCCAAGTGCTGCCCAGGTAAAGAATAAATAATAAACAAATACGAGGAGTGGAGTGGTGGCTCTCAAAAATCCCTGTGTTGCAACATGGTCACTGCCGCTTTTCCCTGGACCCCTACGTATCCTTGGCGCTGAGGGAATCAAATGTGGCAGCCCTTAACACCTTCACTTCGAGGATATGTTTTTTATCACAATCATTCTATGGCCAAACGATTTTATACATATCTTATAGCAACCTCTCACAATGAAGGAGTTATAAGGAAATGCTTCCATAAATGGTATTAGGGCGAACTTAGTGTGACGAATTAAAAAAAAAAATGTTCTCTCCGTCCCTCTTGCTGCGACGTAACCACTGACGTCCAACCCCTGACTTCTGCGTACCCCAGGTGTGTGTGTGTGTGTGTGTGTGTGTGTGTGTGTGTGTGTGTGTGTGTGCTTATCCTTAAACTAGCTGAGGACCTTAAGAGCGTAAAACCAGACAGGCACCTTCAGTCACAACGCCACTCACCTCTCTCTCTCGGCCGGGCGATGCGCTACCTGAGGATGGAAAAAAAGCTAGGTTAGAGTTTTTTTTTTACTTGGTGTTTGGTTATATTCAATGTTAACTGTATTTGGTAACTGCACAGTGCCATTTTACGTGATCTGTACTCTAGGATAAGATAACAGCCAAGGGTAGGCAATATTCAGTGTACGGAGAGCAATAGGAAAGAATGGAAAGGATATAATGCTGTCAAATAGTCCTCAAAGCTGTCGGAGAAAGTGTAGAGAGTGTTGGTGAAAGCGATTTTTACGAGTAGGGGAGTATGGCAAAGGGAAGAGTTTGGAATGTACAGTACAATGTTAATGATGCAGTAAGATAAATGGCAAAGGATGAAAGCCTTGAAGAATGATGAGACTAAAGAAGGAAGTGTAGAGTGTTTAGGAGATTCATTGTCGTGTGTGGGAGATTAAAGGAAGAAGGAAGGATAAATAATAAGCAAGGTTGTGGGTGCAGTAAGACGGAAGAGAGAGGATGTAATGACCGAAGTTCCCTCAAAAGCTGTCGAAAGAATTGCAGAGAAAGTTGTGGGTCAACATTTACTTGTGGGAGAGTGTAGGAACAGGGAAAGACTACTGGAAAAGATTTTAGTACATTGCGCGCGCGTGAGCGAGCGAGCGAGCTAGAGAGAGAGAGAGAGAGAGAGAGAGAGAGAGAGAATAAAGGAGGATTACTGGATAATTAATAAAGCATGTTGCGAGTCGAAAAGTGGGAGGGAAAAAATGACTACAATAATGTTGCGAGTGGAAAGGTGTGGGAATAGGGAAGAATAAATGGTTAATAAATAAGTAATGTTGAATAAGGAATAAATAATGCTGCAAAAAGGGAAGAATAGCTGGAAAGAAAATGAGTCCTGCGGATAGTGTAGCGGGAATGAGGGAAGGCAGGAGGACGTAATGACTGCAGGAGGGAGGGGCTGCAGGAGTGTTTGATGTAGGAGGTGGAGGTGTTTGGCCGAGGGGAGACGATGGCTGGTCACGTCAGAGTGTTTACTTGCGAGTCCCCAGGGCGTCCTACACACCAAGCCCTTATCAGTTGGCCGGGGCTCTCCTTTCACGCATTGTTGCCGAGGCCGACACACCACCGCCACCACCAACTATTTATATACTGCATTGTTGGGGACAAAACTTCGCCTAGTGTTCCATTGCGTCTCCTTCGCAGTTACAATACGTCGTGTCCATCATTTTCCTTCCTAGAGCATTTTATGGAAAAGAAACCTAAGAGCAGAGGAACGTATCAAGCCTCACTCACCTTAGGAATATCACCCAGCCGACGAAAGGGCGAAGCAGAAGAGGCAAAATATTTGGAGAACTTTTGACCCCGACTGTATATGAAAGGAGTCCCGTGAAAAGTGTGGCTAAATTTAGAAGGTTATACTTTGGCTAATTTTTATGATCCTTTGCTATATCCTTTCAGGGTCTTTGATGGCTCTTTGCGGTACTACATATTTTCATCCCTTGGTGTTTCTTCTTTATAATCGTTATGGCTCTTAAGTGGGTCGTAGGAAAAATGGCTTTTGTTCTTTCGAGTGTCTTTGCTAAAAATCTTTCTCGTTAAGTTATAGTATTCAGCTATAATTGTTCTCGTTTTTTATATGATTCTTCACTAAAACTGTTGTCGCTTTTTTTTCTTTTTTTTTAAAGTTCTTCCTACAACTGTTCCGGCTGTTTGGTGGTTGGGTAATCAAGATCGATTACATTCTCTGGTGGTTCATCTTAAAACTGTTCTCTCTCGTTGGTGATTCTTTGTTAAAATCGTACTCATTTCTTCATAGATCATCACTATTATCCTCTTCGTAGCACTTCTTTGTGACTAGTACCATATTCTTGTGTTTATCTCTTGTTACAGCTCAGCATTGAACATGGAAGGATGGCAGTTTTACGCCTAATGAAAGTGAACAGAGTATAGGTGCAGAAATACACAGGTGGGGAAGAGGTGTCACAAGCCTCCTGAGCCGACGTCAATACGGACAGGGGTGGGATTCTCAAAAACATTTACGATCGATTCGTAGTCGTAACTTGTATTTGCTTTAGGAGGAAGAACGAGCAGACACGCAAAAATTCAGCACTTTCTTTTCATTATCTTTCCAGCTAAAACAAAAAATTTTTCCGATAATTTCCTCTTGTAACTTCAGATCTTTTTTTTTTTTTTATATTTAGAGAGGAGGTATGGAAAGATTCTGTACATTGCCCTACCAGAAAAAGAAAAAATTAAGACTCGACAGGGAATCGACCGTAATTACTTTTGATAACACTCTCCCACCCTCAGTTCTAAATGCTACTCGAGAGGATGTTGCCGGAGAGACTAGGCCGCAACTAACACTCGCTAAGGACCTCTTGATAGTGTAGGAGACGGCAGATAAGTGTTGTCAGCGGAGAAGATCTGGAATGCTTTTGATTATGTGATATTATTTTGGTTTCATTCTCCTGTGGTTTTGAGAGCACTGTAATTAGCACCATCGTCGTCGTCGTCGTCAACCAGTCAGTCAACCAACCAATCAATCAATCAATCAGTCATTATCATCATCATTATCATCATCATCATCGTATACCACTACTACTACTACTACTACTACTAATGTAATAATAATAATAGTAATAATAATAATAATAATAATAATAATTCTACCCACTCAATAGGTCTAAGGGGTGAGTGTGATCCAGAAACAGGAAAAAGGAGAAAAAAATAGGGCAACTATCATTACATCTAGAAAAATGGATCACAGTGTTCGTTTCTCATTAATATCTTCGAAATTTATTAAGTCATTTAACAGTATCACTATATATTAAGCATCAGTGAGAGAGAGAGAGAGAGAGAGAGAGAGTATCCTCAGTTATTCATAGTTATTCACCTATTTAATGGACACCGAATGTTAAACCGGTATTAATAAAGTCTAAATCACTTGCTCATTTTCATATAAATCACTCTGCTGGGTACGATTAAAGCTGATTGACTTTTGATAATAAAAATGAGTGGTGGGGCGAAAATAAAAGAAATACTAGAGGGTGAGGCAAGTGACAGGGCATGTGAGTGTGGTGGGTGGAAGGAGAGACAGATCAAGAGGAAGGCAATATGTAAAAAAGAGTATATGAAGGAAAGGTAATTTGTCGAGGTAGAGACTGATAAATAGCCGGCAGACTAGCTATACAGGTAGATAGGTGGGTAGACAGATTACCGATAGATACTTACAACTGAATGGATATGCAAATTAGTAGACAGGTAGTGACAGACAGATAGACGTATGGACATAAAGGGAACTGCTTATTTGACATCCTTCAAGTGAGTTTTTTTTATTTTTTTATAGCATATTCACACTAGCTATCTATCTCAAGCTGCCAATCCCCCCCCCCCTCTCTCTCTCTCTCAGCTCTTCACCACCACTCCAAGCCGTCCTCACTCACGTAACCCTCCACTTAACCTTCCCACCACGTTCTTCTTGGTCTTTCTCTCCTGTTTCTCCCACTACCTTTTCCTTGTGTGTATTTTCCGTTAATCCCATCATTGTACACACACACACACACACACACACACACACACACACACACACACACACACACACACACACACACACACACACACACACACACACACACACACACACACACACACACACCACGCAATTAAAAACGTCACCTACACTCTCTACACAGGCAGTAACAACACACATTCCCACACAACACACACACAGCCAAACAACAAATAGCAATCAAGCAGTCGACCAGAAGCACCCAGAGAGAAGGGGAAGGGGGAAGATAGAGGGAGGGGATGTGGGAAGGGAAAATGGAGGGAGAGGAGGAGGGGACGTGAGATAACGAGGAAGGAGAGAAGGTGGAAGAGATGGAAGGAGGGAGGATGAGGGGAGAAGGTAAGGAAGGAAGGAGGGAAATAGGAGAGGGAAGGTGGGGGAAAGAATAGAGGGGGGGGGAAGAAGGAAGAGAGAGAGGAGGGTAAGTGACGGACGCGAAGGTAATGGAGTGAAAGAAAATATCAGAGTGGGGGAGAGAGAAGTGGGGGTGAGAAAAAGGAGAGGATGACATGAAAAAGAAAGGAGGTTACTGGGACGGGGAGGGGAAGAGGAGAAATAAGGGGAGCGGAGATCGCAGGGAAGGGTAGGATAGGGTAAGGAAGGAGGGGAAATGAAGTAAAGAGGTCAGAGTGAGAAAACAGATGACTAGACGTAACAGATGAGGGAAGGGGAAAAGAGGAGAGGAAAGAGGGAAGAAGGAAAGAAGAGGAGAAAGGAAAGAAAGAGGGGTACTGGAAGCGGCAGGGAGGGGGAAAGCGTAGAAGGAGGGAGAAAAAGAGTAGGGTAGGGAGAAAAGGGCGAGAGGAAAGACAGGAAAACGAAGGAAGAGGAGAAATGAGAGAAAATGGGTACTGGAAGTGGCAGGGGAAGAGGAAAGGAGAGAGGGAACGAAAGAGTAGGGTAGAGCAAGGGAATGAGAAATTGGGGGAGGCGGGCAAGGAGTGGAAAGAGGGGAGAAGAGGAAGCATAGAGTAGGATGTGGTAAGTAGGAAGGGGAGGGAAGAGTAAGGTAGAGTGGGGTTCGAGAAGGGGAGGGAAGGGCAGGGGAGGAGGGCAGAGGGATGGGTGGAATAAGGGGAGAAGGGAGGGGAGTGAAGCGCAGGGGTGAGGTAATATTCGTATGGTAGGGGAGGGAAAGGTTAGGCAGGGTATGGGGGGTTAGGGACTTGTCGGCCATTGCCAACACTAACTCGATGCAGTTTCCCTGTCCCAGCCCGCTCTGTCGCACCCACAAAACTCACTAGCTGTCCGCCTGACCAGTATCATACACACCCACACCCACACCCACACCCACACACACACACATACACACACACACATACACACACACACACACACACACGTTACCAATTACCAGTAGGGGGTGAATTCCAAACAGAATTCGCCGTGAGTAATGCCCACAGTTACCATCGTTGTCAGCGGTGAACGTACTCAAAGCTCTTTATGGGCAGAGTTGGGGTCCCCGCTTGACAGTAACGCCCTGACTACACTGCACATACCTACCATTACACAGCCAGACCCTCGCATAACACTCTACATATACTGAAAATACCCTGGCGCCCCCGTCTCATTTTGTTGGACGGTGGATGTTAGGTGTTATTATTATTATTATTGTTATTATTATTATTATTATTATTATTATTATTATTATGGTTTTAGCCAGACTGTTTGTGTGTGCCCGTACATGTGTGTGTTGGTTTAGGTTAGTGTGTGTGTCTGACTGTCTGTTTGCCTGTCTATCTACCATATCTATCTATCTATTATCTCTATCCATATACGACTACCTATAGAGAAAACACCTACAGTTAAAAGGCGTGTCCATCTCATTTGCCAAAAATAAACGTTAGATATTACTATACATTTGCCTAGGTGTGTTGGTGCCTGTTTCCTATAGCGCTGAGTTAGGTTATTTTACGCCCCGCAGTTTGCCAGTGTTATTGGGATATTTGTAGGCTGAGTGATGGGGTGTGCATGGACGATAGTATATGTTTATGGGAAGTGGGTTAGTTCTCTCTCTCTCTCTCTCTCTCTCTCTCTCTCTCTCTCTCACACACACACACACACACACACACACACACACACACACACACACACACACACACACACACACACACACACACACACACACACACACACACACACACACACACACACACACACACACACACACAGTCCACTCATTATGTGTATGTGCAGGGTAAATAATGCTCGCTACGTGTGCCATAATTGTTCCGACCTTCCTCTTGCCGTTGCCACGCTGCTCTCTTCCGGCCAGCAACTGAGGGTATGGGGAAGGACAGCGTTTTATGTTATCATTATTGAAGGGCAAATCAGTAGCGAGAATTGTATCGGCTATCAACAGGAATTATTTTAAAAGGATCACCCTGTTTGATCAAAGTACATGGTCAGTATAATTTCTCTGCCAAAGATCACATAGGAAGTGCGTATTTGGTGCAGAGTACTGAAAAAAATAAAGTTGAGAAGATATAATGATAAGCTTGTTGCCGAGTAGAATAAGTATTACAGATGCTGCACGTGCGTCTTGTAATGAATATACTCTAAACACGCTAACTCAGCCTTCCTTCTAGTCTCTTCGTTGTTCCCCAGCAGCAATCTTTATTAACAGTTTCCCTATCATGACGTCCTTTTGCATTTAATTCTTGCTGCTGACAGGTGGTTAAAAACGCCTGGAAATAACAAGAATACTGTAAATTAAGAGGCCAGTTATAGCTGTTAATAACGATACATTGTGCTATTTTCTAATGAATGTGCGTACACCACAGATGCTTATCAAACATTCTTCCCAGCCGCTTCATCGTTCCGTAAGAGTATCCATCCATCCGTCATCCAATCCTTCATTGCCTCATGAGGAGCGTAGTAACCCGGGGCTAGGCAGTTGGTACCGACGTTTAAGATGAGAGTGACCAGCCTCACTCATCCCTGAGTGGCATTACATGAGCAATCAGCCCCAACCACCCCTTGGATATAAACCTTCACCAGCTCAATCCGATTGGAGCGCAATAATTATCCACTAAACCACCAGGTGCCAAAATTTGGTTATATGGTTACCACTCAGCGTAGTAAATGGTTTCCTGGTGTACTGGAAACCATTTGGCTAGTCACCCACAGGCAGAAGGAAGAGGAAAGAATGAAGGAAAGAAAAATAGAAGAGGGAATGTAAAGTCACCCGTAGGCAGAAGGACAAAGAAAGAATGAAGGAAAGAAAGACAGAAGAGGATGGAAGGAAAGAAGGATGAAGGAGAGGAAAGGGCAGACACCCAACAGCAGCACTACATCGAGTGAGTGGATGGTAAGCGCCCCCACATACCACAATCCGTAAATGACAAGAAAAACACCCAGAAGGTTGAGTCATTTTTTTTTTTTTCTAAATCTCAGCTTATCGACTCACGAGGGTCATTAGGTAGGTATCCACCATGAATAAGATTTCAGGTGGGCTATTTCTGCGACTACTGGCTCATCTCTTTTTTAAGTTGTGAGGCTTCTTTGTTCCCGTACTATTTCCATCAAGACTAGCCACTAATGGCTTGATAGTTTTCGCTTAGGCATCAGTACTTTTTCACATCCACTCAGCAGGGAAGGAGTGGAGGCCCCCCATACCTCCCCTCGCCACAACTACCTCATCTAGGCTAATGGTGAAACTTGGGGGCTCCTGCGGCGGTGTGAGCGACGTAACTGCGGCACGCACCCCAGCCACGCCACATAAACGGTTGCCAAGTTAGGGAGATTTAAGTATGTTCATTTAGCAACGGTAGGTCGTATTCTTTCTGACTTAGGAACCTTACTAACTGAGACGCTGGGACAGTTATAGGGGAATGATGTAGAGAAATACGAGTTAGGGACAAAATCCTCTTCTTGACAGCTTCTCCAGTGAGTTTTTTCCTCAGTGAAATCGATCACGAATAAAGTTTTGTCCGTACTTGGTGTTCCTCTATATCCCCTTCCTATAAGTTTACCAGCACTTCATCTTTGTCGATTGGTTTTGCTCATCAGACCCTCCTGTTCTCTTTGTCTTGTACCTCCAGCCATGCATTTTAACTGCTGGAGAATTAATTAGTTTCATTTGCTGTGTCTAGGGTTATTCAGTTAGGGACAGTGTTTTAGGAACCCTTTCTGTGCCATTACAGTTAAGTGGTATTGTTCTGCCTCCCGTCCTGCGACGTCCTGCACCTGGGGTCGAAGCATTGAAATGTATTCTTGGTGCTAGTTATTGGGTACGAACTGCACTTTATTGTTATGGCATATGTTCGTACCCTGTTTCATAGCGACGACATAAACCGTACTGACTCTGACACACGCAAGTACATGCATTACATCACTTGGATTTTCACGATCATCACTCCTTACAGACATGTCTTTTCGACCCCGTACCTCATCAGCATGGGAAGGGTAAATTCTGACTATTGTTCTTTGTAGAAGAAGGTCCGATCTTGCTGTGGGTCATATATGATCGTCCAGACACAAGGGTATCAGGGTTTAGTGATAATATGGCAGTTCCAATTTATTGCTTATGAATTTTCTGGTAGGACCTGTAGCGTTAGTAATTTCCATTTAACGACCACGTCCTAGAAATCTTTACCAAACTGTAGTGATATTCTAACTATTTCAGCATAATTCGCAGCAAATGAGAGATTACGGGGGGAAAGCAATATTCTAAAACTTTACTTGAGCAAGTTTAGTGACATTGGTGAAATGGGTGTAGTACCGCTGCACGCCAGCTGGGCTGCAGCTGACTGGTTCAAGTGATGGAAAGTAAACTGTAGGAAGCAGCGATCTTATATAGTTTTGGGGGGATAACAACATTCTGATATTCTGAGACCAAGTTCAGTGAAGTGTAATTTCAGTCTGACATCTGTGCACGCCATAGTGGTAGAAAGAGTGTTGGTAACTGGGTCAGAGGGGGAGAGAATATAGGACAGAGGGGGGCGGTCACATAATTTACTTGGGTTTGGGACGCAATCAGATTACTTGTTAGGGCAGCAGTATATTCACCCCTCGCCTCACTCGCCTCCTCCCCTTCCTCTCTGCTTTTCCATCCCCTCCCTCCCCCTCCCCGCCCCTTATTTTTCCAGCGCCCGGTTCACATTTCGTTATTAACCCTTTCACTACGAGGGCGACTCCTTCAGGTTAACTACAATCGTCAGGCAGTGGCAAAATTGTGGTTTAGAATTTGTCACCGTATTGGGTGGCTTACTGGAAACAGTAACGAAGAAAGTTTGACCCTTCATTATGAGGCCTTTTCGTAAGCTAACTAACATTATTAGACGATAACAGTTTAATAAAAAATGGCGTCAGAACATTGAATTATTTAGTGGATACAGCTTCCAACCATATCCCTTGAGAGTATTTCCTCTTAGGACTCTTGGCGACATACATAATGAGAGATGAAAAACTCGTCGTCATACTGAGAGGCTTAAAAGAGATGATTTCCGACCACTCCGCTGCAAGGTGTCTCATGAATAAAGCCATCACCCGGAATAAGACAGAAAGGCCATAGCGCAGTGAATAGGTTTAAAAGCTCTGTAGTAATGAGTGGTCCTAATGCCGGCCATTAAGCACACGCCACCCTCAATGTGGCCTTCATGGGTGGCCGACTCGCGTGTTGGTAGATCAGAAAGGGACGCAGGCACACTGATTTGGGTTTTTAGTGAGGTGGATGGGGGTTGTAGCGGACTGTGGGTGGATATTGTAGTGTTGTGAATAGACGTTGTAGTGGACTGTGGATGGATATTGTAGTGTTGTCGATAGGTGTTGTAGTGGATGCATGTTGGACTAATTAGATGGATAGTGTGTTGTATCAGATGGGTGTTTTTGTAGATGGAAGTGATAGTGAGTGGGTAGTGATGTAGTGGGTGGATGATTGTTAAGAGTGGATGTGTGATGTAGTGGATGGGTGTTGTAGTGGATGGGTGATGTAGTGGATGGGTGTTCTAGTGAATGTGTGATGTAGTGGTTGGGTGATGTAGTGGATAAGTGTCGTAGTGGATGCTTGCTCTAGTCAAGGTGGTGTTGTAGTGGTTGGGTGGAAGGGTGTTGTAGTGGGTGCGTGTTTTAGTGGATGGTTGCGGTACACAACGGGTGGACGATCTTGCATTGGAGAGTTGACAGATGACCTATGCCCTTAATTTACTACAGCAGACGCACCTCGCATTCCCTTTGGTTTGGCATATCATGGTTCTTTGTGGGTTATCAGTGAGGCATGTGAAGGGAGGGTGTGGAGATTTAAACTGTGACGGGGGGTGTAAATTGTGACGGGGGTGAGGGGATCCCGTGGTGTAAGAGTGGCACGTCCTACATACAACTGGAAGGAAAATGAGGTCGATTTTCGGGCCAGTCAGTCTCTTGGCTAAAATTTGCTTTTCTCAGTTCACCCAGCAGCACGATTACGCTACCTGTATATACCACCGATAGTTGTGGAACTTATCTGAGGGGAAGTTGGGGACAAAGTGGCTGACTGACTCCAGTCTAGTGATCAAGACAGTTATTCCAAAGGCAACCAAATATTATGTAATCTTTCGCACATTCCATTGTTGTACTCTTCCTTTGAAGTGCTTTTGCCAAGGTCAGCAGAACGTTGTCGGTAAATGGACATGTTTACTGTAGCTTTTTTACAGTCGTTGTAGACATTGCAGCTGTTATTGTTGGGATTTTGTTGCCAGGTTCCGACCAGACCCAACTATCCAGAGAGGGGAGCATGATTTCCGTCTCTCCTTTCCCTTCCTTTAGCGCGCGCGCGCACGCACACACACACACACACACACACACACACACACACACACACACACACACACACACACACACACACACACACACACACACACACACACACACACACACACACACACACACACACACACACACACACACACACACACACACACACACTTGTTTTCAGATTTACAGAACTTCCCCTTCACCATGTAGTTCACCGAAAGGTTGGAATTTTTGAAGAGCAACTATCATTCAACGTCGCGGAGCATGTTTTTGTACAGGGTCGTCCTTGTATACCATTCCACTTCCAGTTCGCCGGCCGATTTCTCCTGTGTTGCTGGGACGGCTTAATCAGCGTTATCAGTATCTATTTTGCATCATTTATTTATTTCCTACTCCCCCTGCCACACCTACGCCATCACCAGCAGACTGTGCATTCCCCGCAAGACATAAAATACCTCCAGGTGATTTTGTAGTGGATCGGAGTTTACGGAACACCTTGTATTGTGCTTCAAGAAATTCTATAGCTCTAAACACATCCGATGCTCTTTTCAATGGTGGTCTTTTTTCCAGAGATAGACAATTTAATTTTATTAGAATCTAGTGTTAAATTCTTATTTCTATATCGCCCCTGTTAACACCTCAATCCCAGGTGTGTAATTTTCATCCTTTTCGACGATTTATTCCTATCTTGAGGGTAGTCTTGTAGTGATGGAGTTAATGAAGGCCGTATCTAACCCCTCCAGCTAGAAAAGTCTGCCCTAAGCTGGATAAAATCGCGTTAAGGTAGCAAGAGCAAAACACAAAAGAAGTCCTCTGGGTGAACACTTTCCATCCGATGACGCCATTATCAGTGTATTCTTGGTATCTCCAGACGATTTGATTCAGGTTAGGAAGGACTTTTGGAACTGGAGATACACCGTAATATAATACCGTTACAGCAATAGACTTCCCTTAAGCTGTACGAAATCGTCTATTACTGGCCCAATTAAATTAAAAAAAAAAAATACTGGATTGAAGAGGTTATTTTACCTCGCCCACAGTCTTGTGTTCCTCAAAGAGTTTCAAAGTTACTGAATTTCCCTGCTTTAATGAACGACATCCCTTGTCTTCCACTCTCCTCGAATATTGCCTCACTTTCCCCTTCATTACGCTTGTATATCAAAGACAGCTCTTATGAACTCTTTTATTGCATACCTCTGCCTTTAAGAAACTCGAGAACGCTCTTTACACTCACCTCTTTTTCTCTTTTTCGCTTAGACTATCAGACTATCGTGGTGGAAGGATTTTTTGTGTTTTTTTCTGGTGACATCTTCTATTATATATTGTAACCTTGGTAGTGGAGGGGCAAATGAAAAATATACTTACTCCCTCCAGTTTGAAACATCTCACCTATGCTAAGTATAATTCTCTGCAGACATTAAGAGTAAATATAAAAACACATCATCAGAGTAGAGTGGTTAGCTGTTCACCAACCTATCAATTTAACACTAACCTGGGAAAAAATATTCTTGATCAATATTGCAGTAATTACAAACGCAGCAAGTTACTATGGTGCCTCAAAATATACGTCTTTTATTATATTTTTTCCTTATTTTCCGATCATGTGTAGCGGCAGGAGCATTTAAGTAATGATACAGTGAGTGCACCTTCACACACAAACAAGGATATGTGCTGACAGTGAGCAGATCCGATGAAACTTCTTGGTGCTATAATATGAAATGGATTTGTGTAACACCAACATCCATCCTAACATCATCCTCGTCATGCTAACCTTATGCTTGCTTTCATAAAGGTTGTGGGCAGGATCTAGAAAATGAAAAAAATGAAAAGGAAAAAAAAGTGGGCAACCTATCGTTAGAGTAGAAAAAAAAGCAACAGATGAACCACATTTACTCAAAATTCCCAAACAGAAAACTAAGAAAACCATCGTCAAAGTGAACCACAGTTTCAATCAGTCATTCAGAAAAAGAGAACAGGACAACGCAGAATCAGAATAAGCATCATAAAGAATACTCAGCTTGAAAATAGAACTATCGTCTTCAGAAAAAAAAAAGAAAAAAAAGAAAAGAAAAGAAAAAGCGACATCTACATTCAGCATGTTTAGGTCAGGGAAAAGGTAAACATCAGTACAGGAAAATAATCGTCAGAGCAGAGGAGGACTTCGCCTGCACCTTCATTGAGTTATCCATAAAAGGGAAACAGGAAAATACAGACTTACGAGAACTATCGACTAAGAGCGTAACGAAAATGGGAGACCTACTGTACTCGTATGTATGAAAAATTGGCAGCATCTCTAATTGGTAATTTTAAATAAGGAAAAATTAGTATACCATAACAGAAGACCATTTCGTCTATCTTTAAGTAAAAAAATAAAAAAATAAAAAAAACTATCATCGGAGCACACAACAAAAAGAGAACCCGAAAAACGCCAAAATGGGAGAAATATTGTCTGAGTGGAACTGTGCCACACCTCAGTTTACGGGAAAAAGAAAAACATCAAATTAGATCTGCCGTCAGTGTGATAATTACGGCTCAAGTTGGTAATTTTCAAAAAAGCAGTAAAAAGAAAAATACTGAAGTAGAAGAATTATCGTCTGTGCACCTCCATTTACTAGAATTAAGTAAACATCCTCCATCAGTAAATCAAAATCAGGAAAAAGAGGGGACAACATCAATGCAGGAAAATTAGGTGTAATAAAAAAGTGGTGCAAACTCCATTTTACATTTACTATGTTAGGGAAAAGAGAGGAAAGAGGCATGCAGAAGAAATGACGTCAGTATGAAAAAATTTGATGTTCCACTCAGCAATACGGAGAGAGAGAGAGAGAGAGAGAGAGAGAGAGAGAGAGAGAGAGAGAGAGAGAGAACAATCCAGCAGTATCATCAAAGCCAAACTGCGCCTCACGTACAGTACATTTAACAGTTATTATTTGACGCATAAAAAAAATCTCACACCCCAGCTGGAGTTGAAAAAAAAGTTTGTGTTTCCGGCGCTGGCTCGTGACTTCCCGACCCCTGTTTGTCCCACCTGGCGGCCTCAGTCTGTTATTTTACGGCTGTTGTTTTTTTGGGGGGTTGAAGGGCCGTTTGTTTCGTGTATGTAAGAGGATTTGGGCTTGGTGACTTTAAGTACGCACGAACACCGAAAGATCTAAGGACTCATGCATTCACGAAGAGACATACTCGTATACACATGCATTAAACACACACATACACGCACTATTGGTGAACTTACACACGTGCACGGAAAGATGTATGCGCTCATGCATACACACACAAACGAACAAACAAACACGCACACATGTGAACATACACATGCATACACTATTGGTGAACTTACACATGCACACGGAAAGATGTAAGCATTCACGCATCCACTTACAAACGAAGACACACACACACACACACACACACACACACACACACACACACACACACACACACACACACACACACACACACACTCTCTCTCTCTCTCACACACACACACACACACACACACACACACACACACACACACACTCTCTCTCTCTCTCTCTCTCTCTCTCTCACACACACACACACACACACACACACACACACACACACACACACACACACACACACACACACACACACACACACACACACACACACACAGCTATCCTCGACATAATGAGGACTGTACGGATAAAAATAAGCATCCACTTTTAGCAAGTAATGTAAAGGGCGAAAGTGCAGGTATAATCTAGGTGACCTTAGACGCAAACTCTATACTGACAAGAGAAGACCTGGTTAGCTTTGGTAGTGGAAGGCGTGGTTAGGTGGGATAGTGGAAGGCGTGGTTAGCTGGGGTAGTGGAAGGTGTGGTTAGCTGGGGTAGTCGTTCTTCACAGCCAGTGTCTCTCCTAAGCTAAATAAAATCGTCTGGCATTGGCAGGAAGATAATTACGAACTAATCATCTTGTTGAAGTGGTAATTGTAGATTATTTCCAGCTTTTTCATTACCAAGGATCTGTGGTTTTAAATTAGACTGATGGCAGTAATAGTCATAAAATAAAACATGTTACAGCTAAGGTATTTTGGGAAAGATATAATTCTTCCATCATTATTGTAAATATTCTGTATCGTGTTGCTTTACTGAAAGCCTCCACAAAAAAGTAAGATAAGGCATGACATAGAAATAATACGTTACAGCTCTAAAAATTCTCCGACTCTCTCAGTACCACTTCTCCTTCAACGCAAAAAATTATCCTTTCGTTTACCCAGTGTCAGACTTGCCAGAGGTTGCGTGACATCCCTGGCATCTGGGTTCGTGCAACTTGGCAACCTGATCTGTGTAAATAGTAACAAGTCTAAAGTTTCGATGCAGGGCTACTGAGACTGCAGCTGTGACGCACGCCACATTTACCCTTTCGCTGCTGCCTGGGTTACGTCCTGGTATTTTCTCGAGGTTAACACCCTTACGATTTTGCTTAAGCCGGAGAGAAATCATTGCACACAGGTGTGGTAGGTAGTGGCGACCATCATCCACTCACTTGATGTATTGCTGCCCACTTCTTTCTTCACTTTTATCTTCCTTTTTCTGCTTTCCTTACTCTCCTCTATATCTGCCATGCATCCTGTCAATTTTTATTACTCTTTTTTCCACTTCAGGTGGCTCTCCTATTAGTAACAAGTCTAATGGTTTCCTGTAACCTAGGAAACCATTTACAACTATGGGTGATAACCATATAACCTAATAACGGGCTGATGTGGAGCCTACTATTTTGCTCCTGTTACCTGGGTGAAGAGATACAAATGCGGCGTCCATCCGGGAACGAAACCTCCATACTCTTCCTCACGCCTCGCTTTGGCGGGGCGCTGTCTACTGCAAGGGAACATCGGTTCATTGCATGGGGCGGTCCTGCAGGGGCGATTGCTTTCCTGTAGTTGATGGGTCTGCTTGGTCAGACAGACCGGAGTTATTCGGCAATAACCAGTATATGCATACTTACAGTAGGTATTCACTTTAGGACTAGCACCTAATGATTTTGTTTAGCTAGGGCGAAATCTATACAGAGGGTTAAAACCTACTCGGACTAACCCTTCTGGCGCTATGGACTCACATAATCTCTTGAATCCGGTGACGCGTTGTTTAGTTCATTCCTGCTACCGCAGTGTGAGTACATTCAATCAAGGAGACATCTTTCATGCTGGAAGATTTATATACAACTTCCATTTAACTCTTACTGATAATTATTCTTGAATTTAATAAAATAGTCTGGTTGTAGCAAGAATAGTTAATAAGAGATGTCAGTGGATGAAAAGAGTTAAATGTATCTAGTCAGGCTAACATCAGATTTATTTGCCCAGTTTGGGGGAGTTCATGTAGCCTGAGAGTTAGTGTTCGGAGTTCCAGGCATAATCCCTTCATTCCGGTGGCGTATTTGCAATTTTAGTTTTGTTTATAGTGTACTGTTTTATTGAGGCTAGTGCATTGCACGCATTATTGTAGTGATAAGATTTATAAAAATTATATCTAGCCCTCTAGTTCGAAACGTTTGCCCTCAACTAAGCAAACTTGTACAGAGATGGCAAGAAGAACAAGAAAAAAAGTAATCGGAGTGAATGAGTAAATTATGTAACTGAAATGTGTCCAGACTACCCATGATTAATTAAAAGGCAAACAGTCGGAAGGAAAACGCCGAAAAAGAAGTGCAAATGTGGGTGACATGAGAGAAGAGCTGGATTAATGGAAGCTCAGCACTGACTTTATAGATCAAAGCCTTACACCGGCACGCAAATCTACCCCAACATCATCAGCTACAGCCAATTAGCCCAGTGTCCCTTTACTCCCATCCTCCGCTCTTTCACGTACAGTAAAGGGGGGCAGATTCACAAACACACTTACCATTAATTCCCTGTCGTAACTGTGATTTGTTTTCCCGTGAAGGACATGGAAGGCTTAGTGCAGAGCCTTTCCATGTCTCTTGTTCCTCCTACGAAATAAATCTTAGTTACGAGATGAAAATTATTGTAGGTTTATATATTTCCGTCAAAGACAAGAAAACGACAATATTTTGATTTAAAATAACACAAAGAAAGGAGAAACAAATTAAATATAGAAAAAAATCCATGCTCCAGAATACAGGTGTCTTCCATTCATAAAATATCTATAGAAGTTTGTCTTGCATCGCTGTTGGATAAGGTCTGGGGAGAAACTAATCTGGAGATGCGAATTCCAAAGTGAAGCCGTTCGGGAAATAGGCAGAATTCTGCAATATGGCAGTGTGACGGTCAAGTCCTGAGCGCTCTTCATTTCTCTAGTTCTCACTTGGAAAACAAATCTAGGTTACGACGAGGGTTCATTTGTAATATGTTGGAGAATCTCACCCGGGTCACAGATTTTTTTATACACTTCTGGGGTTCTAAAATAAGGATGTGATTGTTGTTGATTATTTAGCAGGATGTCATTACCTTCTGAATCCTATACGATTTTTGGGTTCCGAAGTATGAAAGCTGATTTCATGGCCGTATACTGTACTACTTAACATAGGAGACATCGTGGCGCTCTGGGTGTTTGTTATGCTTATTACACTTTCATACTCTTTTATGTTATTTATCTGTTTCTGGTATCGACATTGTTTCCCCAGTAACGTACAAAAAGATGGAAAAAGGGTGTAACACAAAATGAATCGCTAAGGAAGGGGTGCCACGAAGTGTCCTGTGGCATATAGAATAGGGACCATTAAAGCAAACTCTAAATTCTCCATCAGTGTTTGTTGTTTGTTGCGTTAATGCGTTATATTCCAGCTGTAACCTTGACCATCAATCCAATTACGCTAATAGGTACGGTAAGGCCCTCATACCCCCCCCCCTCTCTCTCTCTCTCTCTCTCTCTCTCTCTCTCTCTCTCTCTCATATTCAGTCTGCTTCCAAGTTTTCCTTCATTTTCTTTTTTCTATTTTTGCTACCTGTTTTCGGCAACTTCCTCGACCATCAATTCAATTTCGTTATTAGTTAAGCCCCTCTCGAAAACACCAACCACTTTAGCCATGCATATTCAAGCGATCTTCAGAATTATTCTCCCTTCAAGTTTCATCATCCCGCCCCTTCCCTCCCCTTTTTTTTTTTTCCCCATTCTGTCCTTAGTAAACACATCCACCGTCATTTAGCCAATTCATTTATAATACTGTACTCCTTTCATCTTAACCTGGCCCAGAATTTCGTCCTTTTGCAGTTTATTTCACGTAGGACGGAGAAGGAAAACGACATTGCAGCGACTCTACGTCCTGTCCATAGCTTTTTTCGTGACCTGCCTCATACTCCAGTGTTAATCTGTCTTTAAAGTCTGCCACTTAAGATGGAGGGATGGAAAATTTAGGGCAAGTTACGGCTTCACATCCTTCCCATAGCACTTTTTCGTGACTAGCATCATATTGTAGTGTTAATCTAGTTTCACAGCCTAATATTCAAGATGGAGAGATGGCAGATTTAGACAGCTGAGTCTTTTCACGTAATCAAACAGTTTTCAATATCTTCTCTGCCAGTGCGTCATCTATTGTTGATATCCTTTCCTTTTTTAAAAACCCCGTCAATCCGTCATGAATCATTATACATTGTTACACAGCTTTCTCCTGGGTGTACCGGTAATTTCCCTACCATTTTTCACGCGCGCGCGCGCGCACACACACACACACACACACACACACACACACACACACACACACACACACACACACACACACACACACACACACACACACACACACACACACACACACACACACACACACACACAAACACACATCCAAACAATCTACTGCTTTTTCTTCAGTTTCTTCGTCATCCTTATTGAACTCTGCTATTGGTCTTAGTGCGCCCTGTCATTCCAGTTTCTTGCGTACGAACTTCAGAATTTGCCCCCGTCCCAATACACACACGCATATTCAAACAATTTCTGATCTCTTCTTTGATTTTGGCCGTGTTTTAGCCCTCCTTAACATCCTGTCCTCATTAAAAGATCTCAGCATCGATTTTCCGATAACACACACACACACACACACACACACACACACACACACACACACACACACACACACACACACACACACACACACACACACACACACACACACACACACACACACACACAATTTTCAAACAATGTTCTTCATTTTCTCTGGCTTCGGTCATGTTTTTACTTTCTTTGTCCTTTGTTCTCATTAGAAATCTTAAAAATCCCTGTCATAGATCTTAGTACACTGCCATTCTCATCCCTCTTTGCTCCGAGAACTTTAACCATGTGTGTAATCAGACAGACACCTTCTTATTCATCCTCTGACTTTTTTCTTTTCCTTATTTTATACTTCTTTAAAAACCTGATTAATTTAGTACACTGTTTTTTCAGTCCTTGTAGACACTAAAAACTTCCTCCTCCCGCATATTCGAGCAACTTTCACTCCTTCCTGAGCTATTTCTGCGTTTGCTTTCTTCTGCTTAAAAACAGAACAAAGGATACCTTTGATGGCAGCACCAGCAACCGCATCAACCACCCCAACACATCCCACAAGGAGTCCTTTGTCTTTGGACACACCTCTCAGACACATCCCAGCTGTACACTACACACAACAAAGACACACCAAAGTCACATCAAAGATGGATGCGAAAGTGTAACACTCATAAAACTCAACCGTTGTCACTTTCCAGATATCATCATTCAAAAACGTACAGTAAGTCAGTGAGCCAGTGACGCAGTTAGGAACACAAACTGGATTTGGCCGCCCTGTTCGTGTGGCAAAATATCTGTTAAAAATCTGAATAGTAGAACGTAACGCTCCCCCTCCAAAGTACAAACAGCTTTACTCCCACAGCTCCATCTCATATTCAGACGTCCTCCGATCCTACCTTCGACGTTTGCTGTGTTTTTACCTTGTCATTAAACAATCCCAGTCATTGAGCGTGCTGTCCTCCCCCATCTCCCAGTATTCCCTTCTCCTCCCACCAGTCGGCCTTCCTCCTCTCTCTCCTCCTCCTCCTCCTCCTCCTCTTCCTCCTCATCTCTACTTCTACTACCCCGTCTTCATCTCTCGTCGCTCTTCCCCTTTCTTCTCATCTTCCCTTTACTTCCTCCCATCCTATTCTCTCCCTCCCTTTTCCCAGTACCCGTTCCCCGATTCCCTTCCCTACCCAGCCACATCTTTCCTTCCCTTTTCCCTTCCGCTTCCCTAACCTCACACATTTCCTGCTCCCCTCTTCTTCTTCAATTACTCTCCTTCCTCTTTGCCTTTTTAACCCCGTTTCTTCACGCTTTGTGTGTTTCTGTCTCCTACCTCCCTTTCCCTTACCCTTCCTCCTCTCCTCTCTTCTTCTCCATACCCTGTCCCCACTTTCCTTCTCATACCCAACGAGCTGTCTCCTTCCTTTCCCTCCCTCTTCCTCCCTTTCCCATCACCTGTCTCCCTCCCCATACTCCCTATCCATTCCATCCTCTTTCTCTCCCTTTCCCCTACTCATTTAACTCTTACCTCTCCTTTCCCTCTGCCGTTTCCCTCCACTTCTCCATCTCAGTCTTTCCTTTTTCTACTTTCCTCCTCCCTTTCTCTTTGTTTCTCTGTTTCCTCCTCACTTTCTCTCCTCTTACCTTCTCCCTTGCCGCCCTACCATTCACCTCTTCCCACACGCACCAAGACACTGTCAGGTTTCGCTTCGAGTCACCCAAATTTGAGGTGATTAATGAGGGGGACTTATTATGCGGTCTCATCACTTTTACCAATCAAGAATCTGCAGACGACGCCATCAGAAATATGAGAGTCTTCCCTTCCACTCTCACCAGCTCGGCACATTTTCTTTGATATTATAATTGAAAACATTTTATTAATATATGTGTGTGTGGGGGAAGGGGGGGATCAAAAGCATTACAGGCAGACACGTAAAGGAATACATGAGGGAGGATGTGCGATAGTTAGCCGGAATGGAAGATAAGAAACAGACCAAAAAATTAGTCCTAAATACAAGGTTGGGGTGCTGGAGAGAGAGGGTGGAGTGTCTTAAGAAACAATGGACATTACTTTGTGAACACAAAAATGTCAGGATATCCTTCACTTCAGACCATCCCTCACAAAAAGAAGCGTCAAAATATCTCTATCTATCTGTCCACCTGTATCTAGATATCTTTCTGTATTAATCCATCTATCTTTCTATCTCTGTCTGTCTGTCTGTCTGTTCGTAAGTCTATCCGTCTATTTAACTATCTACATACGTACAATATATATATATATATATATATATATATATATATATATATAT
>NC_136967.1:11175000-11192500 GCF_032717465.1 Coenobita brevimanus | reverse complement strand
ATGAGGGGAAATAACTCGAGCCGGGTCCCAAAAGTGGTAATGTGGGCCCGTTTACCTCACAGGCCAGGGGAACAATGGAGGAAGGAAGGAAGGAGGAAATGAGAGAAGGAGCTGCGTTGGAGGAGCGAGGGGAGGAAGAGAGAAGTATGGAAGGAGCCGCGTAGAAGGATGGAAGGAAGGAGAAAATGATAGGAGGAGGACCTACGTGGAAGGAAGGATGGAAATGGGATGGAAGGAGAAGATAGTAGGAAATGCTAGAGAATTTGAAGGAGGGATGGAAGGGGATATGGTAAGATGAGGAGCTACTAGGGAGGGAAGGAAAGAAGGAAGAAACGAGAGGAAGAGCTGCGTGGAAGGAAAGACGGAATCATGGTCTCTCTCTCTCTCTCTCTCTCTCTCTCTCTCTCTCTCTCTCTCTGTCCTTTCTTTTTGTCTTTGTCTTTCTATCTTTTTCTTTCTTTTTTTCTTTCCCGCAGCGCCCCGGACATCCCTCTTCCTCTTCAAAGACGCAGTTAGAGCCGCCTCAAAAGGGGATATTGACTCCTTCCCATCTCCTGAATAATCGATGGCGGGAAAGCTGGGCGGGCTGGCTGGGCGGGATCTCGGCCCACTCTTCCGCCCACTAGCACGGTATTTTGGCCCACCATCCACTCACTTGATCTGCCTTCAGGTGACTCAGCACTGAACGATAATCCAAATAGTTTTTTTGTAGCCCTGGGAATCATTTACTACTCAGGGGGATAACCATAGAACCAGATGAACGCCTGGTGGTATAGTGGGTTCCGGCTTTCCAATGGGGAGTGACATCCAAGGAACGATTTAAGTTTATTGCCCGCATAATACCACTCAGGGACGTGCGACTGATCCCTCTTGCCGTAAATGCCTGGACTATGTAGCCTTGCCCGGACTCCTGTGCTCCTGGGGGCAATAGATGGGATGATAGATAAATAAGAATCCTGGAACTATTCTTGTAACTTTAAAAAATTGTGTAGATTTTCTTAATTTTCCAGTTTTTTTCAAGTAGCTCAAGGCAGAATAAGACAATACTATGGTCTTATATCCTCTCTGCAAAATTTCTTCTTTGACTCTCATCATACTTTGGTGTTTATCTCATGCTATACTTCTGCATTTAAGATGGAACGATGGCAGACAAATTTTGGCTAATCTATGGTGGACTTACACGTAAGGATTGACGATGGTGATGGCGATGATGATGGTGGTGATGATGATGATATAGTGACAGTAAAGTAAGGAATGATGATGGTGATGATAAACATGATGATGATGATGATAATGATGATATATAGTGAAAGTATTATATGGAATGATGATGATAATGTTGATGAAATAGTACTAGTAATGAAAAGCTACATGTATCTTATGCCCAATTCCCACTGTTGCGATGTAATGAGGATTCAGCAACAGAGAAATGTAAACACAAAAATCCCAAATAGGCAGTCCTTACTAAAACGTACCTCACCTCTATTCAGTTCATCATTCAGACTTCCAGAATATCGTAATGTCTTCTCAGTAACCTGAACATATCTCCTGTGGCGGGGTGGATATATTTCAGTCTAGTATATCACAGCAGAATGATCGGCAGCTCAAAATCACACGGACGGGAGTTGCAAAAAAGGTGCTTATAGAGATCAATGACCGTATATTTAAAACTTGCTATCCGAGGACCTGTTAGTTTATTTTTGCTACAAGCAGACTATTTTCTTTTCCTTAAGTGATATTCTGCCAACTGGAGGGGTTAAGAGATAATTCACTTACCCCATCTTTACGAGAGGGATTTCCAGAAATGAGTAAAATCACGCGATGGCAGCAAGAATAAGCAAAAAACACGCAGTCGTACTGAAGGGAACAAAACTTATGTCGCGTCCCCATGTGTGCTCGAACAAGTGCTGGCAACATGTATGCGACACAGTAACGTACGAGCTGCAGACATGTTGGGAACAGCAGGGTCCAGCTCATGTTGGCAACATCATGATGAAGTCTCAGCTGCCTCGTGTGGACACACTTATCCCATCACCTTTGCTGCCAATGTTCGAAGCTGCACTGAAACACGTTTGCATACATCTGTCCAAATACTGCTGCAGACATGTTCCCGAACATGTTCCCAGCTGTGTTGCCAACACATGTTTGAGCACACATATGGATGCGGCCTTAGATCGCGACGGGGAAAGCACGCCCCAAATTTTTGACGAACATTTGTGGAAGGCCTGTGATTATTAAATGTGAGCAACCTGCATCCCGCCAACAGTTGCGAAAATATGGAGAAGCCAGACACGTTCTATCTTCCACACATAATTCAAAATTTATCGTCATAATCTGGGGGTTTCCCTTTTCTCTAGTGGTGTTAAGTATAGGGTTGTGAGTCGTATATTCGTAACACCCCTTCCTAAGCTACGGATTTATTTTATTTATCACACGATAATTTCTTCTACAGTAGCAGTGAAACCTGTATCGATAATAAAACGGTCTCATTAAAACTACATAAATAACATAGAAAGTTAAAATACGTCCATAAGAGCATGGGAAGGTATAGGTGAAGGACATTTATAAATTCAGATCTATATGCAGCTACAAGGGCGACCTAAAACTCGAGCATATTTATCAGTAAGGGCCATGAGATACAGCCTTCTGGCTTTACGACCCTATCCTAGAGTCATAGGTTAGATATCATATTCATAGCTTACTGTATGACAAATGGCCTCAGACTTACAGGTTCTTGCTACTTCATTTCTCTTTTTCTTTTTTAGGTCCAGTGTGTTTGTGTGGGTGGGGAAAGAAGTATGGGGGTGTGGGTGTGGAGGTATATGATCTCTTTTATCGGTGTGCAGATGAATGTGTTTATGTACGTGGGTCACAAAAGTATCGGTGTGCAGATGAATGTGTTTATGTACGTGGGTCACAAAAGTATCGGTGCACAGGGGGTCTGATGCCTTCCGAAAACATTCGAACAACTGCTGTGCATGAACAACACCACATTGGGTATTAACAATGTCTGTTTATATAAACATCACATTTGCTATATGTTAACAAGAGAATATTGCTATTTGGCGATGTATGAAACCTCCCGACACCAGGGCTACCAACGTGTGGTAGGTCGGACACAAATATTTCAGTGACCTTTGTTCTGTGTTCCCAAATGTTTCATGTATATCATGCACCGATACTTTTGTGACCCTTAGTACGTCTGCTAATGCATTTAAAGGTACGTGGAATAAACATCTGTTACGCGCAGGAGGGCTATTGAACTTCTGGGGAAGGACTGTATGGTAATATATATATATATATATATATATATATATATATATATATATATATATATATATATATATATATATATATATATAATATATATATATATATATATATATAATATATATATATATATATATATATATATATATATATATATATATATATATATATATATATATATATATATATATATATTTTTATGTGCCCGACTCTGGGCATAGGCTTCACAGCCTGCTATCAAGGGCCAGCAGTCCTACATACCATACACCTCCACATGTCGCCACTTCGGCGCTAACACCCACCGTCCATATTGAATACATGCTAGGGCTGTCTCATACAGGACTTGCGTATTGGTATTAGCGGGGGTATTTTTACGACATGTCGGCGGGTCTTCTGGTAGATCAGTAAAGCCTGATTTAATGAA
Source organism: Coenobita brevimanus (assembly GCF_032717465.1). Classification (NCBI taxonomy): domain Eukaryota; kingdom Metazoa; phylum Arthropoda; class Malacostraca; order Decapoda; family Coenobitidae; genus Coenobita; species Coenobita brevimanus. The sequence goes on along the minus strand of NC_136967.1, from coordinate 11,188,806 downwards.
ATTCAGATCCTTAAACTGTTCCCTGCCCCAGCCGGGATTCGAACCATATGCCCAGAATCGACTACATAAACGTAGTCTAATTCGAGATGTCAGTTTTGTGCTTTACTGGCATATCGATAATCACCCTTAGTCCTCCAGACGCGCCTCGCTGACTCTGTTAAATCATGTGAAAGATGATCATCTCATTCCCGTGCTGACTATTGCCGACTCAGCCTAAACGTGTGTGATGGAACTCCGCTGACCGCCTCCCATCCCATCCATATCACGTCACTCAACCGTTCACGTTGGCGTGGGGGAGACGCTGGTGTAGTGGTTAGCACATCCGGCGCGCCAAAAGGATGACGGAGTTCGGTTTTCGGGGCCATCAAACCAATGCACGAGGTTTGATTCCCTTCGTAGGTCCTATTCACCCAGCAGTACAGCCGGGGACCTGGATGTATATTTGATTGTTGGATGTTGTATTCAAGGGGAAGACTGAGACTTCGTAAAGATTGTCTGCCTTAATGACCCTCGTGTATTCGATGGGCCTTCCTCTTCTTCGTTGTCATACGTTCTCTCTTCCATAGCTATTTATTTTCCATCTTACACTTCACTTGCTTTTGAGTGTTACATGTACTCGTATCTGTTTGATATACCACAGTTTCCATCAGGAACGTACAAGAGGGTTAATAAGATGTAATGCCTAAATAAATTCCTACCAAAGCGCCTTAGCGAAAAACCTCAAACCAGCTAAGATTGGGGGCCATTGTGCCATGATGCCGCACCAGGCTTTTCTCTTGGATCATGTATGGCTGATAATTTAGAACAGGATCAAAAGTAAGAATAAAATCAAGGGCGAGGACAAGAACAGGAGCGGAACAAGAGTTATGGGTATACCTCATCACACAGCGAAATAACCAGGTCAGGAGGTGCATTGATGTTTTTGTGTTTTTGAAGACATTGTCGATAGGTCGTTTCAAGTCTTTTGTGTAGAAATATCGAGTCTGCAGAAGAAAAGTAAATTAAATGATAAAGTTTTGTGGTTCATTTTGTTTGTGAACGATAATATCTAAGTGTTTTTCATACTTTTTCATCCCTGGAAGTAGTGATATGCGTATCGGTACTGACGACTGAAAATGAGCAGGAGGTGGACACTGCGACCCTCTCACTTCGTAGTGACGTAATATAGAATTGTGACGGCCACATCACCCTCCACATGCGATACAAGCACCTACTTGGCTCCTATGTAAAGGGAGAAAGATGAAACTGGACTTTTTCTTCTCCGATTCATATCGCGAGAAAGGTCAAAGAACTTTGATCCAAATCTCCCCATCACATCAAACATCGGAAAAAAGAGTTTGCACGTTAAAAGCGATGACTGAGAATGCTTTTGCGAATGATAATATCCTGTAGAGCTTTTGTAAGTAGCGATTGGTGGATGTGTGTTCTGTGCACGCGATGAAAGCCATACATACGTTTTCTTAATGACATGTATGTTTATTGTATGGGTGTGTATAAAAGAGCAAGGGTGGCGTGGGTGGTGAGGTGCTGGTGGTGTGGAGTGGTGAAGGTGGCGGGGGTGTCACATCAACGTCAGGGCGGCACTGTTGACGATGACACCTCGGAGTGGGCGCCCTTTGTTACCCATCTACGCCTCTCCACACCCTCACCTCCATCTCTCTCTTACTCTCTCTCTCTCCTCTTCCTCTGCCTCCATCTCTTTGTCCTGTTTCTTCGTCTCTTAGCCTTTCCCCATCTCTTAGCATCACTTTATTTCCCCTCTCCACCTGGTTTTTTCACTCCTTTGTCTTATTCCTTCATTCTTTCACTGCTTCTCCCACACCTCTCCACCTTGCCCGTCCTCCTTTTGTATCTCTCTACCTGGTTCTGCATCGGTCCCTAACCCTGCTCCACCACCTCTTTTCATCATTTTTGTTTTTTCCTCTTCACCTGGTTTCTCCATCACTTCGTCTCTTTGCTACGGTATCCACCAACATCCGTCTACACCTTTCCACCTTGCTCCTCCTCCACGATCTTTGCATCTCAGACTAGCTCCAACATCCCCTCCAACTCTTCACATCACTTCTTCATCTCTCCTTCAGGTATTCCTACCGTTTCTCTTGTTCCTTCGGGCTTCCACCTCTCTCTTTCTCTCACATGTCTCCACTTTGTTCCGCCTGCATCTCTACATCTCTCCACCTTGCTCTTTCTCAAGTTCCGCACCTCTGTTGCCTTTCGCCTCCTCCTTTTTCACCTTTTCACTTGTATTTTTGAATGAGGTACACATGTATAGGTGTGAATAAAACGGCAAGGTCGGGGTGGAATGGGGTAGGTAGCGAAGGTGTCACATCAGCGTCAGAGGGGCAGTGTTGACGGTGACACCTCAAAGTGGGCGCCTTTTGTTACGCATCTACGCATTGTTAGACCTTCTTTTCCATCTCCCTCCTCATATGGCTACAACTCTTCCTATACTCCTTTTCACCTATCTCTCCCTCCATCTTGCATCTTCAACTCTAAGCCTTGCCACTTCATCCCATTACATTACTTTTCATCGAACTTCCCTGTTTTCCCATCGCATTTGCTTCGTACTTCATTCCTCCCTGTACATCCTCCTCTTACATGTTTCATAACTGTGCTGCTCTTCCTCAGATTACATGTGTCTACCTCGCTCCTCACTCCGTCTCTAACCTTTCTCCCCTCTCTCATAGCTTCATTTTTTCATCTGTTCATTTGTTTTCCTGTCGCTTTGTCTCGTCCCTTGACTATCCACCTCACCCCTACGGCTCTCCACCTTGCTCTTTCTTCCCCTCAACTCTATATATTTCTGCATTTCTCCTGCTCCACTTGCACTACATCTCTCTACCTTTCATTTCATATATTTTTACTTCGTTCCTCCTTCTCTTCCTCCTCCTCCTCCTCCTCCTCCTCCTCCATCTCTTTACTTCATTCTTCCTCCATCTCCTCACCATACTCTTTTATCTCTCCTTCCTTTCCACCTGACGCTTGCCGCTTTGTCTCTCAATCTTGCTTCTCTTCCAACATCTCTCCATTTTTGCACCTCTGTCTGTCCACCTTTTTTTTCTCCTCGTCGTTCTTTGTTTCTTCACCTTCCTTCTCCCAAACTTTCTTCTCTCTTCCTCGCTCCCTCTCCTTACATCCGCCTTGCTACTCCATCCCTTCCCATCACTCTACCATCTCTCCACAACCCCCCCGTTCACCCCCTGTCCAGCGCCCCTTCCACCCCAAAAGGAGTTGAATGAAAACATCTGAGGCCGTGTTTATAAACTCTGTTAAGCCTAAGCCAAAGTTGTGTATAGGACTGCTTGTATATGTATAATATTAGTCTTCATTCATACAGCTACCAAGCACTTCACAAACACACTAGAGGCATGATTAAAATTAATATTATATGAAAAAGAAAACCACCTTTGATAATAGGCAACTGTTTGAAGATTTCTGTCGTAATAACTGGTTAGGATCCTTCATAAATATGACTCTTGAGGCCCAGAGCGAAGCGGTTAAGGTACTCCGTGTTGGGACTCTTCCCCCATTCAGTAAGATGACGTCTTGTTTACCATATACTCTCCCTTGCCAGACGATTCATTTTATTCATTAGGAAAGGCCGCTGGTAGTCAAGGAGTCAATAACAATCACTGTTAACTGCATCAGTAAACGCAGTCTTGTAAAATTAGCTTTTGATACCACTATATTATTTTATTTTTCCTTGGAGTGAGTTCTCGTAGTGAAGGGGTTACTGACCATCTCCTATAATCCCTGAAGCACAATGACTCATTATTTTTCAAGTCTGCTACGATCAAACAGTGTGTTTTATCTACGTAAGGTCTGTCCTGATGAGGAGGTAAGGAACATCGCCATAAACACCTTAAGTACGATGGTACCTTGCGTGTTTTATTGCTTCCACCATCGTGATGTTCTCTTTGATCTCCTCTTTTTGTACAGGTTGCTCGTGTTATTACCTCCTTCCCAGTTTTACGGTTCGTACTTTATTAACAATAGCGTAATTATATATATATATATAGATAGATAGATAGATAGATAGATATATATATATATATATATATATATATATATATATATATATATATATATATAGATAGATAGATAGATAGATAGATATAATACAGTTGCGGACTAAAGTTTGCACAATATTTCGCCTCTACTGCTTTTGACTTTCCTCTGCTGGCTAATGTTCTTAAGCTGCAAGAAGCTTGCCATGTTTCTCTGTCTTTGGTAAACCTTTGTGTTATGCCTGAAGCAGACGCAGTAGAACAGTAGGAGAACACTTGTCCTTGACACCATAAGTTTAGTTAATTAATGGTCATTAATGCAGAAGAGTATCTGTTAACCAGTCACAACCGCCATTCATAAAGGGGAAGTACGGTAATTCATAAATTTCGTATCGTGCTACGTCAGGTTGACAAGCCTCGCTGCCCTAACAGTGGAAGTATGATAGTTTCAGCTGTTCGTAGCTGTAAGTTAATTCAGGCTTCTATGATTCATTCACCGATGAATAAAACCGTTTGGTGTTAGCTGCAGTTGCATTTTAGAATCGTTCTGATTATGAGAGGGATGATGGTGTCCACATAAACTCTTTGGCTCCTGTGACACACTCTCAGATGGAAAACAGTAAGGTATGCGAGTTTAAAAAAGGGCCTACAGCAAGGTACTACGTTGGTAGTATTCTGTACTACGTCTCCACAGGCACAGTTTTCCTACCGTGTCAAATTCTGTGTCTGTTTCATGCCTGCTGTTGTGACCTTTGAACTTTGCCTTCTTCCCGTGACCCTGAAGCAAATCGTTGACAAGGAAGTTATTATTTAGGGAAGATTTTAGTGAAAACATCCGTTCTTGGCCTTCGCTTTCAGATTTTTCGCAGTTTCTCAGACGACATCTTTAGTAAATCTTGACGATAATATTAAGAATACGATAGAATTTTGGAAAGGAGTGGTTAGATACAGCTTTCATTAACTCCTTTAAATAGAGGACGCCACATTTACTTCATGCTGGCTATTTCCTGACCATCTAATTCGGTTTAAGATAAGATTTTAGAAGTCAGGTGGTTAAATGCACCATATATGTAGCCCTTCACCACCAGGGACTCTCTCAAGCTGAATAAAATACTATGGCAGGGGCAAACCTAACCTACAGAAAAGGTGTCGTTGTACTTAGGGAACTAACTCTTCAAAACGATTGCGCCTTTTTAGATCTCCACACCATCTGTATTATAATGATCCGATTTCTGTATGTTTGTTTGTTGCCGTAACACAGCAAAAACTGCGCAACGTAGCGCAGTTTTTGTTTGAGCAAGGTACCGTTAAAATGCTCTTACTTGAAGAATGAAGCGATTTCTAGTCCAGTCGGACCACCGATTCCCGAGTTATGACTCATTTCCGGCCTTTTGCTTAAAATTTAGTATTTACTTTTAGTGAAGGGGATGGATTCGTTCTTGGTCCGGCATTGAAATTACCAGCATGACAAGCGAGAAGAGTGACGTGTTTGTTGTATTATCACTCTCTCGCCTCTCCTTCCTCCCTCCTTATACTCCAAAAATTGTATATAGTATAATTTAGTACAATTGCAAACACAACCATCCCCCCCCCTCTCTCTCTCTCTCTCTCTCTCTCTCTCTCTCTTAACTGGTGTCCCAGCAGGATGAAAGTAAAGGAAAATTCCTCACTTCGTCTTGCTCACTGTATGAGTAATTCAGATTTATTACCTTTCGATTGAAAATAAGAACTGACTGCCTCTAAGCGAGTAGTTTTGGAGACGTACTGTATTTTCTCAGCTTCATTCATGCTTCTTTCTTCCAAGCAATTTATTTTGATGCTAGTTCTTTATTCCTTCCCCAGATCGCGTCAGATCGGCACATTTGTTCTTTATATAAGTACCGTACTCCTAAACACCTTTCTCATTGTGGGGGGTTAAGTCCTTTATATTGCTCTGTGGGCTCAAAGGTCAAACCATACGGACATAAAATCTGGTATCTTGTGTTTGTGTATGTTCATAATTCATCATCGCGAACAATAGCAGTAAGTTGGTGTGCTGTAGCTGTGAGGTAACAATCCTGCATTCCCTGGGGAATGTTGGCAGCCTTTATTTCATTGTATTTCTGCCATTTCCAGACTGTTTTGTTAAGCTCAGGAGGGAATTTTTCGACCTGGAGGGATTGGCTATAGTCTGTTGTAACCTCCTTCGTTACGGAGGTGTTTTCCCAAGCTGAATATATTCGCACAGTAACTGTAAGAATAAAATAACAATGTCACCTGGCAGAGTTTTTTATATTAGGTAATATATCTCTGTCGCTGACACTGCTTCCTGTTATTAGTCACCATTCCCCAGTATCAGGTACTGTTTCCTGATATCGGACACTTTCCAGGTATCACTCACTGCCACTCAGTATCAGGTACTGTTTCCCAGTATCAGGCAATGCTGTCCGGTATTATATAATGTTACCTGGTGTCAGGTGCATTTTCCCGGTATCAGGCACTGCCTCCCGGTACATAGTAGGCTACTCTTTCCTGGTACCAGGCACTGTTTCCTGGTGAGGCATTGCTCCCCGGTATCAGGGACTGTTTCTTGGTATCAGGCACTGCTTCCCAGTATCATGCAGTGTTTCCCGTTATCAGACACTGAGTTCCGGAGGCAGGGATTGGCAGGCGATTGAGGTGGCAGAGGGAGGTATTGAAAAGGGGATAGTGAAGACAGATGGTAATGGTGGCAGAAGGCAGTACTGAAAAAGGGTAATGGTGGCAGAGGGTAGTGGTGGCTGGCAGGGGGTAGTGGTGGCAGCGTTTAGTGGTGGCTGGTAGGGAGCAGTGGTGGGAGAACTAGTACTGGCAGGAGGCAGTGGTGGCAGGGGGTAGTGATGGCAGGGGGCAATGGTGGCAGGGGAGAGGGGTGGCAGGGGATAGGGATTGTAGTGGCCGGACGCAATGGTGGCAGGGGGCAGTAGCGGTAGGAGGTAGCGGTGGCAGGAGGCATTGGTGTCAAGGGGAGGGGGGGGAAGGAAGGAGCTGGTGACACGGTATGGGGATGGCAAGCGACGGGAGTGAGTGAGTGTGTGTGTGTGTGTGTGTGTGTGTGTGTGTGTGTGTGTGTGTGTGTGTGTGTGTGAGAGAGAGAAAGAGAGAGAGAATTTCATTCTTACAACTCAATGTTTTTGTTTCTCTTCCGTCGTGTGTGTGTGTGTATGTGTGTGTGTGTGTGTGTGTGTGTGTGTGTGTGTGTGTGTGTGTGTGTGTGTGTGTGTGTGTGTGTGTGTGTGTGTGTGTGTGTGTGTGTGTGTGTGTGTGTGTGTGTGTGTGTGTGTAACTGCGCTCGGGAGTGTGTGTTTGTCTGCGTGCTTAAGTGCTGGAAGACCTTTATAAATCCTACACCCAATCCCATCTTATCCCCCTGTCTGGCCTCGCCCTCTTCTCCTCCCCGTCACGTTCCAAGCGAGGCGTCCCTCTTGTAACCTCGTTCCTCAGTCGACGCTCAAGAAACCCCATTGAGACTTGCCCTCTAAATCTGGGAGCAATTTTCAGGCGACGGGCATTAGAGGGGGAATCTCATGGTTGCCACATTGTTCCGCTGACAAGGCACCACTTAGCTCGGCTCTGCTTTCAACCCGTGGAGGTGCCTGAATTCACCCTGTCTTAGGCTGGTCTATTGTGCTGAGCTTTACTGAATTAGGACATTTCAAGACCAAATGTATGCGGATTCTATATTGCTTTTTCTCGGCAACATAATTAGACTTGGAACACTGGTTAACAAATATAGTCTTGCTGAAATTACCATATTAATCCACCCAATGCAAAAACTTAAGGAAATGGATGCGCTTCACGGGCTTAGCTAGATAATTATTTTAATGACGAAAGGCCACTCCTAAGTTGGATAATATCGCCTGTCGGTAGCCTATCTGTCATGGGTAGGAGGTTAACTTATTTGTTTAACTCACTGTCCAGTCCTATCTGCATCATTTGCTATCCAGTACTCCAAAATGCTCTTTTACTGAAGGCTGATTTCATTTAATAGAAACGGCATTTCGATTCAGTTAGTCTCCCACACACCTGCACTCTCTCTCTCTCTCTCTCTCTCTCTCTCTCTCTCTCACACACACACACACACACACACACACACACACACACACACACACACACACACACACACACACACACACACACACACACACACACACACACTCTACACCAGTTGACTCATGAAACTGGCAATCGTAAGCTTTCATCGCCAAGCAAGATATGTGCATTATGTCGGGTGCCAAGACTATTAAAAGTGCTAAAAGTGCGGGTGTCAGAGGCAGCGAGGAAAACACTTGGCCATTGATTTTTTTTTTTTTTTTTTTTTTTTTTTTTTTTTTTTTTGTAAACATACTTTAAGACCTGCGAGCCTGCTTAAAGTGGCGGGATCGAGGCGACTTCCTTATTGTAGTTTTAAAGCCGTGGGAAAACGCTTGTGTCTGGGAATTACTGAGATCTTTTGGGGTGTTTGAGTTTAGTCACAGCGTAGATAAGAGAGACTTTTCACAGCTAATCCATTCTCATCTGTTCTCGCTAGAGCTAGACCATTATATTTAGATCATCAGAGATCCGTCGTAAGGAAAGGGTTGGAAGCAGTCTTCTTTCCCATCTTTAATACTTGAGGTCTTTTTTAAGATAGTTTGTCTGATGGTAGCAAGCATAAAGCACTAAAGGCGTCATCGTACAAAAAGTATTAACCGTAAAGGTACATCATAACGAATAAAGTTTCACCCCTGAGATAATATCATACATGTCTTTAAACTTGATAATCTCTAGGTTTGTATATTGTTTGCCATGATTTTACTTATAAACTTTGTAGAAATTGCATCGGTCAGTCCCTCAGTACGACGAGACCCTAGTTTTACGAGTATTCTGGCATCTATCAGATACTTCCACTTGGACTGGTAGAGATCCCCAGTAGTGAATTGGTTAAAAGTTATCTCCACTAAATGCGAGTATCAAGCCCCAGATTTCCCCCAAACTCCACTGAACACAAAAATACCCAAAGCCGAGTGGATTTCTCGGGTTTTGTTGAGCCGAACCACAACACTTCCAAGTTTTGCCCGCCACACCTGTCCCGCTCCACCACGGCTGTTTATTACTGCTGTCAACGCAGGAACAGGGTGGCGGGGGGCAGAGGGGGCAAAGGGAGCCAAGCAACACTCTCAGAAAATGAAAGATAGGGGTGTATATCTTTCAGTCATACATGGAAGAAGCGGACCAATAAAATTCCAACCAACAGCAAATAAATGTATCAGAAATTTTATGGACAACTGCCATTTACTGTCTCTTTCGCAGACTAGCAACCTTTAGACATCGTCACACTCTGGCACTTCTCACCACACGCTACAAGGCTGCCAGTGAAGCACCACACACAGTTACACACTAGCATGACTTCCAGACGCACACTACCACCGCATACTACCAAAAAATATCACCACACACTTCCCATCACGCCACCACGTCCACAACTCTCCAAATACCGCAATAGAGAACACTGGCATCCCTCACTACACAACACCACAACTATCACCACTGCTCTCGACACACAAGAATAAATTAATACTACTTACAAGAAATTTCACACGACCCGAAATAGGGATTTTGCTGTATATATGTTTATTTATCAAATGTGTATGTGTTCGTGCGTGTACACACACACACACACACACACACCACTCGCTGGTGCAGTGGTAACGTTTTCGCTTGCCAACTGGTGGACGGGAGTTCGCGCCTCGCTCAGGTTGCGAAAAGTTTCACTGATGAAGTGGGTGGTTACTGTCCCCCTAGAGCAAGGGGACGTGTGTGTGTGTGTGTGTGTGTGTGAAGGTCACAGCCTTGCCCTTAGATCGGACTATATGAGCTCTCAGCTTCCTTCCGGGAGGGTAAAAAGCTGACGATCACGACCATCTAGTGATCCTGACCGACCCGGTGAATTACACATACATATATATATATATATATATATATATATATATATATGTGTGTGTGTGTGTGTGTGTGTGTGTGTACACGCACGAACACATACACATTTGATTATATATATATATATATATATATATATATATATATATATATATATATATATATATATATATATATATATATATATCACAAACCAACACAGAACAGCTTGCGACACCATCACCACCAACTCACCACACACAACAAACAGGTACATCTTCCCACACACCACCACCACCACCAACATTCCTGACATACCACCACTATTACAAATTGCAGCACATCCCACCAACACTATAAGTACCACCAAACAAAGCAGCATATTGTACCACAGAATATCATCACACACCACAAAGCAACACATCTCCCCACACAAACCACATAGTACACAAAGCAGCACATCTCCCCACACAAACCACATAGCACACAAAGCAGCACATCTCCCCACACAAACCGCATAGCATACAAAGCAGCACATATCCTCACAGAAACCACATAGCACACAAAGCAGCACATCGAGCAGCACACGCCTCTCGACAGCAGAAGGGCCTGAGAAGGAGAAGGAGAGGGTCTGTGTGATGAGAGGCGAGCTGTCATCCTTCTTAATTTAAGGGAGCGGCTCGGCGCTGTCTTAATGCTGGCGCTGGTGGTAGTGGTAGTGGTGGTGGTGATAATCGTGGCAGTGGTGAGGATTGTGGTGGTCGTGAGCTTCGTGGTAGTGGCGAGGATTGTGGTGGTCGTGGTGATGGTGATGAGATTCGTGGTAGTGGTGAGGATTGTGGTGGTGATAGTGGTGGTGGTGGTGGTGGTGGTAGTGTTGAGGATTGTGGTGGTGGCAGGTTGTGGTGGTGGAGGTGGAGGTGGTGGCGGTGAGAATTATGATGGTGAGAATTGTGGTATTCGTGAAGACTGTGGTGGTGGTGTTGGTGGTGTTTGGACTAAGAGTTGTATGATCAGGACTGTGGTACTGGTTGTGGTAGGTGGATGGTGGTAATGGTGATACTGAAAGTGGGAGTGGTGTTCAGCGTTGTACTTATGTAATGGAATTGGTGGTGATGGTGTTAACAGTATCAGTGATGTGGTGGTAGTGGTAGTGGTCTTGACACTGATGGCTGTGGTGATGATGGTTGTAAGATTTGGTAATGATGATGGTGAAGACTGTTTGTTGTTGTGGTGGTGGTTGTGGTTATGAGAGAACTTGTGGTTAGGAAGGTAGGGGTGGTGGTGGAAAACACTGGTAACGGGTTGGCGAGGTTGGAAGAGGCAGGAAAGGGGGTAACTGTGGTAGGTGAGACAATGTTGGTTGGGTAGAAGGCGGTGAGAGGTGATGCAAGGGGGAAGGGATAGTGGTGATGGTAGCAGGAATGGTGGTAATGGTGGTGGTAGTAGTGGCAATAGCATAGGAGTAGTGGTATTTTTTCTTTTCTGTGTCCGACTCTGGAAATAGGCTTCAGAACCTGTTCCCAAGGCCCAGTAGTCCTCCTATATACCATACACCTCCACATGTCGCCACTTGGGCGCTAACACCCACCGTCCATATTGAATACATGCTAGGGCCGTCTCATACTGGACTGGTCTACTGGTATTAACGGGAGTATTTTTGCATGTCGGCGGGTCTTATGGCAAATCAGTAAAGTCGGCTTTATGTGGTGGTGGTAGTGGTGGCAGTAAAAACGGTGGTAGTGGTGGCGGCAGTAGGAATGATAGTGGTAGTTGTGGTAGTGGGAATAGTCTTAAATGTGGTGGTAGTGATGGTAGTGGAGAAAACTCGAATTATGGTTAGACAGTGTGAGATGGAAACCACTAGTAGGCTTAATACTCATGTTGTACAAGAATGGTGGTAGCAGTGACAGTTTTGGTGGTAGTAATGATGAAAGTGGTGGTTACATCACTAATAATCGGTGGTAGTTGCGATAAGGCGTGGCTTTAACGACAACAAAAATGGTTTCAATTAGAACGAAAATGGTAATAGTTTAAATGGTGATAGTAAAAACAATGATATGTAGTCACAGTTACAAGAATGGCGTATGGTGGTAGTGACGACAGTAAGAAACTGTAATTACAACTAAAATGGCGATAAGTCGAATATCTGGAAATGGTGCTGGGTGCTAAAGTAAGATATGGTGAGTGTGGCAGCATGGTGGTTGTATGAGGTTTTAGAATAATAGTTTTGACTGTCGTGGATGTGATTGAGGAAGAGCTCGAGGTAAAAGGGCGGCTGAAACTTTGGCTTTTAGCCTTGGTGCTCATCTCCCTGACTTAAACCTTTGAGCCTGTAGCGGGTTATTCACCCACTGTTCTTGTTTACACGTCAACTGCATCATTCAGGTTACCACAGTAGTGATGACAGCAGTGTAAGAAAAAAAAAAAAAAAAAAGGTGGTTGTGGCAAAAGTGTTGGAAGTAATTAGGAATATATATATAGTACATGAGGGAGAGTGGTGTGTCACGGAGGAAGAGTCGTTACTGAATAGGGATATGCATACTTGTAAGTTCCAGTGAAGAGCATTACAAAGAAGCGAATTTCAGAGGCGTGATAATAATGCATCAGTTCTTCCACTACACTACAAGGGGGTAGCTCCGAACCTGACTAATAGTAGTTTAAGATAAGATCAAATGAGTTACAGTTGTACGAAAGATGTTTGATGGAAATAAGAAAGTAGGAAGACTAAAATAAAAAGAGATGCCGTCATAGAATATAGTTTGATGTAGCTAATTTATAACCGCTTCAATAAGTGAGGTCTCCCCAAAGACAAAACTGTCTGCTGGTGGCTTTAATGAAAAATAAACGTCTCATAGTACTAAAAGAACAAATGGAGACTCTAACTACTACGCTACGAGAGTCCTGAAGCCATAATGGAGCTAAATGGACTCGTTGGACGGTATATAGAAAAATGTAAAAGGACTTCATGGCGATAATGTGGTTAAGAAGAGAGACAGCGGTGGCAAGGAAGATGTGTTTTTTTTTTCTATGTTTTTATGCGACCCCTTTGACAACAGGCCTGCATGAGAATTATACTAGGTGGCTTTGAGCGGGAGGAAAATGAAGAGAGTAGAATACAAGCGGTTTTATTTAATTTTCTTTACTTGTTTTCCCGCTTTCGCAATTTTTTGTTTCCCTGTTGCTGGATTCCACCTCACCCCAACTCTAACTGGAGAAAGAGAAAATCGTGATGATGATGGTGATGATGATGGTGATTGATGATGATGGCATGTGTCCTGCTTTTAACAAGGAGACTTGGATTTTATATCAGAAGATGGCTTGTGATGAACAGAAAAAGGAAAATGTAAGAGAATTAAGGAAAAAAAAGTCGGTTTTCAAATTTCTGTTCCTATAAGCCTTGCTGCAACACTAGGACTGCATGGGAGGTATATTAAAATTTAACTTGGAATGAGACAAAAATGAGGCGAAATTGAGAGGAAAATAAAATGGCCTTATTTAATTATCTTTTTTTGTGAGCCATGCTGTAACGACAAGGCGGCATGACAATTATTTTTAAAGATTACTGGGAGTGGACGGAATATGAAGAGAAAGTGAGAATAACAATTTATATTTAATTCTTTTTTCTTGCGTGCACGGCTGTAAAGACAAAGGCTGCATGGAAACTATATATATTTGAACATTCTGGTGGTGGAAGGACTATGATGAAGAAGTGTTTGAGAGTGAAGAAGTATTTATTTTATTACGCGTTATTTATAATGTAAGTACAGGATAACAAAATGAAGAAGTGTTATTTTTCCATTTAGTGGCCAAATAATAAGAACTAGACAGCATGGAAGTTTATACTAGAGAATGACATGGAGCAGTAGTTTCGGCCTCAGAG